>NW_026877500.1:0-21614 GCF_032173495.1 Musca vetustissima
TAGTGCACCAAAGTGCCTTTATATGCTTCGATTTGCACGAAATTTCGCATAACGTACTGAATTGAGTCTAGAATGATGTGTGTAAAATTTCTTGAAAATCGACTTCGATGTAGATATAACTCCCATATATATGTTCGACCGATTTAAGGTAAATGGTTCACCAAAGTCCATATATATATTTCGATTTCCACGATTTTTGGCATACCGTAATGAATTAGGTCTAGAATGATGTGTGTTAAGTTTCGTGTTAATCGGTTCAGATTTGGATATAGCTCCCATATATAGTTTCGCCCGATTTTAAGTAACTGGTGCAGCAAAGTACCTATACATCTTTCGATTTGCACGAAATTTGGCACAGCGTAATGAATTGGGTCTAGAATAATGTATGTTAGGTTTCGTGAAAATCGGCTCTGATTTAGATGTAGCTCCCATATATATTTTCGTCCGATTTAAGGTAATTGGTGTCCCAATGTGCCTATGTATGCATATTTAAGTTCGTTCATTTTCATGTCAATGTTCCTTCGAAAAGTCGACGTCTTTTAGGATACATATGTACAATATACCCAAAGCTGTGAAGGGTATCATATAGTCGGCCCAGTCCGACTTTACTACTTTCCTTACTGGTTTAACTAATATTTGAAGCTTAAAGTCATTGAACTTTAACCATAGCTCCCTTTCCTCTTTCATTCCCAATTCATAAATATTTTTTCTATTATTCTATTTCGTCAACAATTTCGTGCATGAAGTCGTTAACATATTTACCTCGTTTTTACGAATATTTGGAGCCAAGCTACTTATAAAGAAATGTATAGGGAATTTATATTAAGAAAACGGAAAATAAATATGAAAATAAAATATGGAAGGATATTTATTTTTCATAACTTGGCATAAGTAACCTATATTGAAGCGACATGTAAATCAGGAAATTCCAAGAGTTCATAACTCAATGAATACGTTTAGTAGAAAATATTAAAACAGAACTAGATGGAGGTTTTTATTTGTATTGAAAAAATATTTTTTAATAAACAGCCTTATATAGGCCTCGGAAAAATATTCTTTAATAAATCCACGCCTTATATAGGTCTCGGAAAAATATTCTTTAATAAATCAATGTCTTATATAGGCCTCGAAAAAATATTCTTTAATAAATCCACGCCTTACATTGGCCTCGGAAAAATATTCTTTAATAAATCCACGCCTTACATTGGCCTCGGAAAAATATTCTTTAATAAATCCACGCCTTATATAGGCCTCGGAAAAATATTCTTTAATAAATCCACGCCTTATATAGGCCTCGGAAAAATATTCTTTAATAAATCCACGCCTTATATAGGCCTCGGAAAAATATTCTTTAATAAATCCACGCCTTATATAGGCCTCGGAAAAATATTCTTTAATAAATCCACGCCTTGGATAGGCCTCGGAAAATTTTTCTTTAATAAATCCACGCCTTATATAGTCCTCGGAAAATTTTTCTTTAATAAATCCACGCCTTGGATAGGCCTTGAAAAAATATACTTTTATAAATCCACGCCTTGGATAGGCCTTGAAAAAATATTCTTTAATAAATCCACGCCTTGGATAGACCTTGAAAAAATATTGTTTAATAAATCCACGCCTTGGATAGGCCTTGAAAAAATATTCTTTAATAAATCCACGCCTTGGATAGGCCTTGAAAAAATATTCTTTAATAAATCCACGCCTTGGATAGGCCTTGAAAAAATATTCTTTAATAAATCCACGCCTTGGATAGGCCTTGAAAAAATATTCTTTAATAAATCCACGCCTTTTATAGGCCTTGAAAAAATATTCTTTAATAAATCCACGCCTTGGATAGGCCTTGAAAAAATATTCTTAACAAATCCACGCCTTGGATAGGCCTTGAAAAAATATTCTTTAAAAAATCCACGCCTTATATAGGCCTTGAAAAAATATTCTTAAAAAATCCACGCCTTGGATAGGCCTTGAAAAAATATTCTTTAAGAAATCCACGCCTCAGTATAGGCCTCACAAAAATATTCTTTAATAAATCCACGCCTTATATAGGCCTCGGAAAAATAATCTTTAATAAATCCACGCCTTATATAGGCCTCGAAAAAATATTCTTTAATAAATCCACGCCTTATATAGGCCTCGGAAAAATATTATTTAATAAATCCACGCCTTATATAGGCCTCGGAAAAATATTCTTTAATAAATCCACGCTTTAGAAATTTTTTCTTTACTTTTTATTCCCTCAAGTATTTGCCCACGATTTTACGTGCCACATTTTCCCAGCTTTCCCATGTCCTTTATTTCCACCAGCCAATTACCCATCCTTTAAATACCGAAAGAACCCGTTTCTTAATGTTTCGTTTTACTACTAATTATCTGACAATGGAAGGATTACGTTCGCTATTCCTATGGCTTGAGATTAAGAAAATATCCTGTCTACCTTGAACGAACACCCACTCGCCACTCATGCCACCGATTTTTAATTATCCTTTGACACATGCCAAGGTAAGGAATTCCTTCGAGACCGCACAATGGTGGTAAATGTTAGTTTCAATTAAAGTCCTTTTTTTTGCCACATTCCATTTTTACAATTACTACAACAACAACAACAAGACGGAGAACCCCCACAAAGAAAAACCTAAGACACCTGAGTCTATTGTGTGGCACGTACTGGCTGTGCATGCAGCCAAGTCCTGGCGTAATGAAACATGTTATGACATTTTTGACACCCTCAAAGGATACATTACAAATGGTGCGTGTTAAACAGGACACTTCGACCAAAAAACCAAACCAACCACGCATTCGACATTGGTGGAAAAAATCCAAAAAAAAAAATCTTAACACAAAATTTCGAGATTTATTTGCCATGTGTTGTTGGTGGATTTGTTGGTAAAAAACGAACAGCCAACCTACTTAAGTTTCAAGAAACCCCACACTTAGAGCACGAGCGTAAATGCCGCAACAACCCCTGACGATGCATGGATGGATGGTGTAATGCATTCCGATCCCCCTGGAGGATCATGTAATGTTCACAAAATTATGAATTAAAGACTTAAAAGTTAATCCTGGTTACAAATGTAACCAGCCATTACACATATTGAAAGTGGGAAAGTGTGTGTGTGTGAGTGCGAGTGTGTGCGTTCGGAAGAAACCTGGCATGCCTGAATGAATAAATGAATGCATGAATGGCTTATAGGGTTTCAGATTTCCTAACTCGTGCCAAATGGGGTAAAATCGCATTTCGTTTTTTTGTTTTGTTGTCATTTTTTGTCGATTTATGGGGTTTATAATTTTGTCCTGTTTTGTTGTTTTTGTTGTGTGTTTAAAAAATATGTTGTCTGCATATGCTGCGAGTCCTAATCCTCTTGAATGCAGAGGTCCTGCATTTCATTGTTGTTGGGGTTCTTTTTTCTGAACAGCTCTTAAAACCATTTCACTTTCATTTTGTTTCATTTATGTTTTTGTGTTTTTTTAGCTTGTTGTAGATTTCCATGAATATTTATCATTTATCTTTATTGCAGTTTATAGTGCAATTTTTCAAAAACAACAATAACAACAACAGTATCCGAAACACATTTGCACACACAAAAATATCTAAATGTCGTTTTTTGGTCTAAATGTTTTATTATTATTGATGACTTTATTGCCCTAAGCAATAAACCCTAGAAGGGGGAACAGTGGGACAAAAGATTAAAAAAAATATTTTTTCAAGGCCTCTCCAAGGCGTGGATTTTTTAAAAAATATTTTTTTAAGGCCTATATAAGGCGTGGATATTTTAAAAAATATTTTTTTCAAGGCTCTCAAAGAAGGCGTGGATTTTTTAAAGAATATTTTTTCAAGGCCTATAAAAGGCGTGGATTTTTTAAAGAATATTTTTTCAAGGCCTATAAAAGGCGTGGATTTTTTAAAGAATATTTTTTCAAGGCTCTATATAAGGCGTGGATTTATTAAAGAATATTTTTTTTCAAGGCCTCTCAAAGAAGGCGTGGATTTTTTAAAGAATATTTTTTCAAGGCTCTAAATAAGGCGTGGATTTTTTAAAGAAGGCTCTCTCAGGCTCTCAAAGAAGGCGTGGATTTTTTAAAGAATATTTTTTCAAGGCTCTCAAAGAAGGCGTGGATTTTTTAAAGAATATTTTTTTTCAAAGAAGGCGTGGAGGCTCTCAAAGAAGGCGTGGATTTTTTAAAGAATATTTTTTCAAGGCTCTCAAAGAAGGCGTGGATTTTTTAAAGAATATTTTTTCAAGGCTCTCAAAGAAGGCGTGGATTTTTTAAAGAATATTTTTTCAAGGCTCTCAAAGAAGGCGTGGATTTTTTAAAGAATATTTTTTCAAGGCTCTCAAAGAAGGCGTGGATTTTTTAAAGAATATTTTTTCAAGGCTCTCAAAGAAGGCGTGGATTTTTTAAAGAATATTTTTTCAAGGCTCTCAAAGAAGGCGTGGATTTTTTAAAGAATATTTTTTCAAGGCTCTCAAAGAAGGCGTGGATTTTTTAAAGAATATTTTTTCAAGGCTCTAAAGAAGGCGTGGATTTTTTAAATAATATTTTTTCAAGGAAGCTCTCAAAAGGCGTGGATTTTTTAAAGAATATTTTTTCAAGGCTCTCAAATAAGGCGTGGATTTTTTAAAGAATATTTTTTCAAGGCTCTCAAAGAAGGCGTGGATTTTTTAAAGAATATTTTTTCAAGGCTCTCAAAGAAGGCGTGGATTTTTTAAAGAATATTTTTTCAAGGCTCTCAAAGAAGGCGTGGATTTTTTAAAGAATATTTTTTCAAGGCTCTCAAAGAAGGCGTGGATTTTTTAAAGAATATTTTTTCAAGGCTCTCAAAGAAGGCGTGGATTTTTTAAAGAATATTTTTTCAAGGCTCTCAAAGAAGGCGTGGATTTTTTAAAGAATATTTTTTCAAGGCTCTCAAAGAAGGCGTGGATTTTTTAAAGAATATTTTTTCAAGGCTCTCAAAGAAGGCGTGGATTTTTTAAAGAATATTTTTTCAAGGCTCTCAAAGAAGGCGTGGATTTTTTAAAGAATATTTTTTTTCAAGGCTCTCAAAGAAGGCGTGGATTTTTTAAAGAATATTTTTTCAAGGCTCTCATAGAAGGCGTGGATTTTTTAAAGAATATTTTTTCAAGGCCTATATAGGGCGTGGATGTTTTAAAAAATATTTTTTCAAGGCCTATAAAAGGCGTGGATTTTTTAAAGAATATTTTTTCAAGGCCTATATAGGGCGTGGATTTTTTAAAGAATATTTTTTCAAGGCCTATATAAGGCGTGGATTTTTTAAAGAATATTTTTTCAAGGCCTATATAGGGCGTGGATTTTTAAAGAATATTTTTTCAAGGCCTATATAAGGCGTGGATTTTTTAAAGAATATTTTTTCAACGCTCTCATAGAAGGCGTGGATTTTTTAAAGAATATTTTTTCAACGCTCTCATAGAAGGCGTGGATTTTTTATAGAATATTTTTTCAAGGCTCCATATAAGGCGTGGATTTTTTAAAGAATATTTTTCTAAGGTTCCATATAAGGCGTGGATTTTTTAAAGAATATTTTTCTAAGGTTCCATATAATGCGTGGATTTTTTAAAGAATATTTTTTCAAGGCCTATAAAAGGTGTGGATTTTTTAAAGAATATTTTTTTCAAGGCCTATATAAGGCGTGGATTTCTTAAAATATTTTTTTGTCAAGGTCTATCATACCTCTTAGTCTCTGTCGTAGTACTTAACAAACATTTGAAACTTCGAACCATTTTATTATTATTATTATTTTTATTTTGTTGGTACTTCAATACAAAACAATGACGACTATGATGGCAATGGAGGCCAACAGCATTACTGTAGGTATGGCCATTAAGGGGTACCTAAGTTTGCCACCATCAATGAAAATCCTTTGCAAATATACACACATACATGTTTGTGTATATATTTGTATTTGTTTTTGAATCTATCGCTGAGGCTCAGGTGCATTTTGAAAGTCATATGGTGCAATTTTCAGTTTTCAATTCGAAATTGTTTTCTATTGGCAAAAACAACAAAGAACAATATTATCGGGTGAGGTGAGGGTAGTTTTTTTCATACATGGAGTTCTCTTGTGGTGTCTCTCTGCATGGCTGTGTCTGTGTTGTATCCTGTATTTCGTTTATGACTGCAATATGCATTTATTACCATCATTGCATCATTGATTGGTTTGGTTTTGCCTCCAAATGTGTGTGGATGTGGCAGAATCGGCATCAGGACCCATTTATTCCGCCTGACATGTGTTTTATAGTCTGCTGGAATTATGGTATTAACAAACAAACAACAACATCAGCAGCAGCAGCATCGAAGTACGAATATTGTCAATATTTAGCTTTTATTTACATTACATTTAGTTTTGCAATATTTAAACGATTATTTTATGATGACAAATGTTTTTGTGTGTGTGTGTCCTGGGCTCGCATAAAAAAAGTCGTAATACCCCCAGAAGGTAGCTTTTTTGCCTCGCAAAGGAGGGTTGGCTGGTATTTAATGGAAACAGTCAGAGAGACACAATAAAGAAATACCCCAAATCGTTATTCAATTGGAAAAATGATTAATGGATCGGAACAAAGGTCGTATGTTTATCTAAAATTGAAATTGTTCGAACATGTGCTATTAACTTGGATTCCGACGAAAATAAAAAATTATCAATGAAAGCCAAGGTAATCCCTATGGATATTTAAATAGCAAAGTTTTTTTCTTTTTTGCGAAACAAAAAAATATTTTAATGAAATCAAAATTATCTGAAATCTTCAGGGAATAAACAAAGACCACTTTTTCCAAGACCTTTATAAGGCGTGGATGTGGAGTGGATTTTCTAAAGAATATTTGTTCAAGGCTCTATATAAGGCGTGGATTTTTTAACGAATAGTTTTTCAAGGCCTCTCCAAGCAGTGGATTTTTTAAAGAATATTTTTTCTGGGCTCCATACAAGGCGTGGATTTTTTAAAGAATATTTTTTCAAGGCCTCTCCAAGGCGTGGATTTTTTAAAGAATATTTTTTCAAGGCCTCTCCAAGGCGTGGATTTTTTAAAGAATATTTTTTCAAGGCCTCTCCAAGGCGTGGATTTTTTAAAGAATATTTTTTCAAGGCCTCTCCAAGGCGTGGATTTTTTAAAGAATATTTTTTCAAGGCCTCTCCTAGGCGAGGATTTTTTAAAGAATAATTTTTCAAGGCCTCTCCAAGGCGTGGATTTTTTAAAGAATATTTTTTCAAGGCCTCTCCAAGGCGTGGATTTTTTAAAGAATATTTTTTCAAGGCCTCTCCAAGGCGTGGATTTTTTAAAGAATATTTTTTCAAGGCCTCTCCAAGGCGTGGATTTTTTAAAGAATATTTTTTCAAGGCCTCTCCAAGGCGTGGATTTTTTAAAGAATATTTTTTCAAGGCCTCTCCAAGGCGTGGATTTTTTAAAGAATATTTTTTCAAGGCCTCTCCAAGGCGTGGATTTTTTAAAGAATATTTTTTCAAGGCCTCTCCAAGGCGTGGATTTTTTAAAGAATATTTTTTCAAGGCCTCTCCAAGGCGTGGATTTTTTAAAGAATATTTTTTCAAGGCCTCTCCAAGGCGTGGATTTTTTAAAGAATATTTTTTTTTCAAGGCCTCTCCAAGGCGTGGATTTTTTAAAGAATAATTTTTCAAGGCCTCTCCAAGGCGTGGATTTTTTAAAGAATAATTTTTCAAGGCCTCTCCAAGGCGTGGATTTTTTAAAGAATAATTTTTCAAGGCCTCTCCAAGGCCTGGATTTTTTAAAGAATAATTTTTCAAGGCCTCTCCAAGGCGTGGATTTTTTAAAGAATAATTTTTCAAGGCCTCTCCAAGGCGTGGATTTTTTAAAGAATAATTTTTCAAGGCCTCTCCAAGGCGTGGATTTTTTAAAGAATAATTTTTCAAGGCCTGGATTTTTTAAAGAATATTTTTTCAAGGCCTCCCCAAAGCGTGGATTTTTTAAAGAATAATTTTTCAAGGCCTCTCCAAGGCGTGGATTTTTTAAAGAATATTTTTTCAAGGCCTCTCCAAGGCGTGGATTTTTTAAAGAATATTTTTTCAAGGCCTCTCCAAGGCGTGGATTTTTTAAAGAATATTTTTTCAAGGCCTCTCCAAGGCGTGGATTTTTTAAAGAATAATTTTTCAAGGCCTCTCAAAGGCGTGGATTTTTTATGAATTTTTTCAAGCCTTCCGAATTTTTATACCCTTCAC
Organism: Musca vetustissima; assembly: GCF_032173495.1. Lineage (NCBI taxonomy): Eukaryota > Metazoa > Arthropoda > Insecta > Diptera > Muscidae > Musca > Musca vetustissima. The sequence continues at coordinate 8,204 of NW_026877500.1, forward strand.
CACAGTGTGGTACAGGGTATCATGTCTTTCTGCACATGTTTGTAACAGGCAAAAATAATCGAGATAGACCTATGGTTCCTTTTGAGAATATGCATAGAATCACTTTCTGAGTCGATTTATGCATGTCCGTCTGTCCGTCCATGTATTTTTTAACAAAGCACAGGTCGCATTTTTGATCCGATTTGGATGAAATTTGGCACAGGTCACTTAATTGGCCCAAGGACGAACCCTATTGAAAATGGGAAAAATCGGTTTAAATTTCGATATAGTCCCTATATATCTTTCGATTTGCACGAAATTTGGCATAGCGTAATGAATTAGCTCTAGAATGATGTGTATTAAGTGTCCTGAAAATCGGTTCAGATTTAGATATAGCTCATATATATATTTTCGTCCGATTTTAGGTAACTAGTGCAGAAAAGTCCCCATATATCCTTCGATTTGCTCGAAATGTGGCACAGCATACTGAATAAAGTCTAGAATGATGTGTGTTAAGTTTCCTGAAAATCGGTTCAGATTTAGATATAGCTCCCATATATATGTTCGTCCGATTTAATGTAAATGGTGTACCAAAGTCCCTATATATCTTTCGATTTGCACGAAATTTTGCACAGCGTAATGTATGAGGTCTACAATGATGTGTGTTTAGTTTCGTGAAAATCGGTTCAGATTTAGATATAGCTCCCATATATATTTTCGTCCGATTTAAAGTAAATGGTTTACCAAAGTCCCTATATATCTTGGGATTTGCACGAAATTTGGCACAGCGTAATGAATTAGGTGTAGAATGATGTGTGTTAAGTTTCGTGAAAATCGGTTCAGATTTGGATATAGCTCCCATATATATTTTCGCCCGATTTAATGTAAATGGTGTACCAAAGTCCCTATATACCTTTCGATTTGTACGAAATTTGGTATAGCGTTCTGAATAAAGTCTAGAATGATGTGTGTTAAATTTCGTCAAAATCGGTTCAGATTTAGATATTGCTCCCATATATAGTTTCGTCCGATTTTCAGTTAATGGTGCACCAAAGTCCCTATATATTCTTCGATTTGCACGAAATTTGGCACAGCGTAATGACTTAGGTCTTAAATGATGTGTGTTAAGTTTCCTGAAAATCGGTTCAGATTTACATATTGCTCTCATATATATATTTGCACGATTTGCACGAAATTTGGCACAGCGTTCGGAAATAAGTCTAAAGTGATGTGAGCTTAGTTTCGTGAAAATCGGTTCAGTTTTAGATATAGCTCCCATATATAGTTTCGTCCGATTTTACACGAAACGTATCAATGGTCCTGTTGAATACACCTAAAGTGGTGAAGGGTATCATAAAGTCGGCCCTGTCCGACTTTACTACTTTCCTTACTGGTTTTTTCAAGGCTCCCGAGTACGCGAGGATTTTTAAAGGCCGCCCAAGGGACAAGGATTTTCAAAGGCTCCCCAAGAGACAAGAGGAGAATATATAAGAATATTTTTCCAAGGCTTCCGAGTACGCGAGGATTTTTTAAGGCTCCCAAAGAGGCGACGATTTGTGAAGAATTTTTAAGGCTCACAAAGAGATGTGGACTTATTAAAGAACAGTTTGTAAGTTTCTATAGAATTGCGATTTAGTTACTATAAGTAGCTATAGCAACAACAACAAACAGGACACAATCAATTTCAATTTAATTCATAACGATTTATTGTACAACATTTACAACAACAACGGCAAACAAACAAACAAATAATAAATTAACAATAAGGATTAAATAACACAGATACACGCACAGACACGCATACAATTACAATGACAAAACAGCGAACACAATTCTGTCGCACACACACACATACACCCACATCACAACTACTCTTACAATTCGCATAATATTATTGCATAGCCGATATATAAATATATAATTATACCATACAGGAGCACTCACGCACGAAAGCTTGCTGTTGTTCGCTAAGCACGCACACGGCGACGGCGACGACACGCATTTCAAATGACATAAACTCACGCACACACTCACACGTTTAGTGTCCTGCCGTAACTGGTACTGTTACAAATATTTGTGTGCAATGCTAACATCCTCACAATATTTGGACAGATGATATTTCTGAGAAGGAAAAACTAACAAAAAAAATATTTTCTTTTTGGAAGACTGGGAAAACTTAAAGCTGCTACCGTTCGTTAGACGTTGTTGTTGTTGTTTTTTCACAAAAAGGATATTTTGTGTAATTTAATGCATATGGGCGGATTTTTTCCCATTTACCTAACATTTGGATTTGGATTGTTGATTGAACGGGGGAGTACGGTGATTGATGGTGATGCAGCCTACTGAGCTAAGGAGGTGAGGGGAATTCTCTGCAAGGACTCACTAATTGTTAATCTATATGTATGTGTGTGTAATGCTTGGAAAGGGATTATGAAGAGAATTTCCATTAGAGAGAGATTGGCTCAGGTGTTTTTAGTTTGCTTAAGATTAAAACAAACTGCAAGCTTTGGGGAGCTGATTTTTATTAGTCATTTCATACGAGATTTTTGTGATATTCAAGAAAAAATATTCTTTAAAAAATCCACGCCTTGTATAGAGCCTTAAAAATATATTCTTTAAAAACTCTACGCCTTGTATAGAGCCTTAAAAATATATTCTTTAATAAAAACTCCACGCCTTGTATAGAGCCTTGAAAAAATATTCTTTAAAAAATCCACGCCTTGTATAGAGCCTTGAAAAAATATTTGTTAAAAATCCACGCCTTGTATAGAGCCTTGAAAAATATTTTTAAAAAATCCACGCCTTGTATAGAGCCTTGAAAAAATATTCCTTAAAAATTCCATGCCTTGCGTAGAGCCTTGAAAAAATATTCTTTAAAAAATCCACGCCTTGTATAGAGCCTTGAAAAAATATTCTTTAAAAAATCCACGCCTTGTATAGAGCCTTGAAAAAATATTCTTTAAAAAATCCACGCCTTGCATAGAGCCTTGAAAAAATATTCTTTAAAAAATCCACGCCTTTTATAGAGCCTTGAAAAAATATTCTTTAAAAAATCCACGCCTTGTATAGAGCCTTGAAAAAATATTCTTTAAAAAATCCACGCCTTGTATGGAGCCTTGAAAAAATATTCTTTAAAAAATCCACGCCTTGTATGGAGCCTTGAAAAAATATTCTTTAAAAAATCCACGCCTTGTATGGAGCCTTGAAAATATTCTTTAAAAAATCCACGCCCTGTATAGAGCCTTGAAAAAATATACTTTAAAAAATGCACGCCTTGTATAGAGCCCTGAAAAAATATTCTTTAAAAAGTCCACGCCTATACAAAGCCTTAAAAAATATTCTTTAAAAAATTCGTGCCTTATTGGGGGCATTAGAAAAATATTCTTTAAAAAATCCGCGCCTTGTATAGAGCCTTGAAAAAATATTCTTTAAATAATCCACGCCTTGTATAGAGCCCTGAAAAAATATTCTTTAAAAAATCCACGCCTTGTATAGAGCCTTGCAAAAATATTCTTTAAAAAATCCACGCCTTATATGGAGCCTTGAAAAAATATTCTCTTTTCTTTTAGAGGTCAACAGCACCACTTCCTTACACTGACATATTTTCCGAATATAACTAAAATTCAGTACAGTCCTTCCAATTACTTGTTCAGATTCCCTTTACCGTGGGTTGTGTTGTGATGTTCGGCTTATAATTATGGCCTATAGATCGAATCGAAAAAAAACACAAATAAATATAAGTTTTCATTCCAAAATTATTATCTGATCATCACCGAACATTATATATATTGTCCTTGAGCACAATTGGAATCTCATGGAAAATTTCAAAGCGATCAGCGCCCTCTAGTGTGGTAATTGGTTCCTAAATGATATCTCAGTACGTAAGCACTTGTAAATATTTTAGTGTAACTCCCACTTCTGAGTACATACGACAATATAATTGGTATCAATTTAAAAGTCAATCACTCCTCTTGGCTATACTATTAACATCTCGGGTCTATGTCCTTCAGCGGTATATATCGCTATAGAATACAAATTTTGTAATTTTTCACACAAAAGTCAGGGTCCATTTGACCCACTAAATATTGACCGATCTTTATGAAAACAAGCATGCTTATTCTTTGGCCTGATCCCCTTCTCCATGGAAAATTTCACGATGTTCGGGCCATTATTGCGGCCTCTGAAGCGAAAATTTAGTATTTGGTCAATTTCATCCCCTAAATATTAACCGATCTTTACCAAAACCAATAGGGGTCTTCATTGGCCAGAACCCATCCTACACGAAAATTTCGTGCAGATTGGTCCATAACTGTGGTCTGTATCGTGTTTACAAATTATAATGGACAGACGGACGGACGGAGGGACACACATGTCTAGATCGATTCAGCTAGTCGAGATATGACGATCGGTATACTTAAAGGTGGGTCTATGACCATTATTTCGCTTCGTTACAAACTCTTGGGGCTACACAAAGCTATAATATCCTGACAACATAGTTATGTAGGGAATAAAAATTTGGTCACTTTAGGTTTTGGTTGATGTGACCCTCGGAATAGTAACCGATCATCATCTAATCAGCCGTTCTAAGTATACGATGTTCTCCACATAATAATGGTCTCTAGGGCGACTGGAAAATCTAAGTTTCGTGAAAATCGGTTCAGATTTAGATATAGCACGATAGTCCCTATATATCCTTCGATTTACTCGAAATTGGGCATAGTGTATTGAATTAAGTCTAGAATGATGTGTGTTAAGTTTCCTGAAAATCGGTTCAGATTTAGATATAGCTCCCATATATATTTTCGTCCGATTTAGTGTAAATGGTGTACCAAAGTCTCTATATATCTTTCGATTTGCACGAAATTTGGCACAGCGTACTGAATTAGGTCTTAAATGATGGGTGTTAAAATTCCTGAAAATCGGTCCAGATTTAGATATAGCTCCCATATATATTTTCGTCCGATTTAATGCAAACGGTCCCTATATATCTTTCGATTTGCACGAAATTTGGCACAGCGTACTAAATTAAGTTTAGAATGATGTGTGCAAAATTTCGTGAAAATCGGTTCAGATTTGGATATAGCTCCAATATATATTTTCGTCCGATTTATGGTAAATGGTGTACCAAAGTCTCTACATATACTTCGAGGCAAATAGTGCACCAAAGTCCCTTTATATGTTTCGATTTACACAAAATTTGGCTTAGCGAACTAAATTGAATCTACAATGATGAGTGGTGAGTTTCGGGAAAATCGGTCGACATTTCGATATAGCTCCCATATATATTTTCGTCCGATTAAAGGTAAATCGTGTACCAAAGTCCATATATATATTTCGATTTGCACGAAATTTGGCACAGCGTAATGAATTAGGTCTAGAATGATGTGTGTCAAGTTTCCTGAAAATCGGTTCAGATTAGTATATAGCTCCCATATATATTTTCCTCCGATTTAAGGTAAATGGTATACCAAAGTCCCTATATATCTTTCGATTTGCACGAATTTTGGCATAGCGTACTGTATTGCGTCTATAATGGTGTGTGCTAAGTTTCGTGGAAATCAGTTCAGATTTAGTTATAGCTCCCATATATATTTTCTTCCGATTTTCGGTAAATAATGCACGATTTGCACGAAATTTTGCATAGCGTCCTGAGTTAAGTCTAGAACGATGTGTGTTAAATTTCGTGAAAATTGGCTGCGATTTAGATATAGCTCTCATATATATTTTCGTCCGATTTTCGGTATTTAGTGCACCAAAGTCCCTTTATATCCTTCGATTTGCACGAAATTTGGCATATCATACTGAATTGAGTCTAGAATGATGAGTGGTGAGTTGTGGGAAAATCGGTTTAAATTTCGACGTATTTTCAATATATATTTTCGTCCGATTTTATGTAAATGGTGCACCAGGGTCCCTATATATATCCTTCGATTTGCACAAAATTTGGCCGAACCGAATAGCGTGTATCAATTTTGCTATAAATCGTTTTCCATAAATTTTCCGCATGTTACGCAGACGGCTCTAAATCTGCTCGAATGAAATTAAAGTTAGGATAGGTTGGAGAAAGAGTGAACATAGCAACATGCAATTGTTAGGATACATATGTACAATATACCCAAAGTGGTGAAGGGTATCATATAGTCGGCCCATTCCGACTTTACTACTTTCCTTACGGGTTTCTAATAAAACAATCAGGTATTTTTGATTTTAGTAATAGTTTTACCCTTATGCCTCATATATCTACCTTTATACTCCTTTCTCTTAAATTTTCTAAATAAAAACTTCCTCGGAGAAATTGCAACATATTCCCCACTTTCTTTAAAATAAATCTGTTCGCATTTGTTTGTTGCTGCTCACATCCTGATTGCTGTTTTCCCCCCGTTTGAAAGTGACAGTGAAATATTTTGCACAATTTATTTATTTTACAAAATTTCCAAACAAAGGGGAGCAGCCAACATTGTTTGATTTGCTCTCTTTCTGCACGTGATATAATATCCTTTGAGAGAATAACAATAACAACAACTATTGTTGTTGTTATGATAGTTGCTTTTGTTGTGATAATTATAATAATTAAATAAAGTAAATGGATTTTTGTATATCTATATGGCAAAAAATAAACAACAACTCGGAGGGGGGAAGGCATGGGGGAAACAAGATTGTTTTTAAAAGAACTAAATGAAAGTAAAAGTTTTGTTTTTGTATGACAGGAAGAGGAAGATGAAGGAAAACAAAAAAACTTAAACAGAGACATCATCATCATGCTGTCATCATACTTATACGACAAGTTGACAGACTGGCAGAGAGAGACGGACAGACACACATCATACGACTTTAAGTCATGACAAGGGATTTCCTTTTGCTTTGTAGAAGTTTTTTGCTTTTCGCTTCAGCGAAACTGGGTGCAGGGAATTCTTTTGCCGGTGAAGGATTCGCGAGCAACAGTCAGCCAACCAGCCAGCCAGCCGACTTATTAAGAAAACACAAACGTATCGGCGAAGTGAATTAAAAGTGAAAATGAAACTGGGTTAACAAGCAAGAAGAAAAAAGTAAGCACAGGAAACAGCATTGCTTCAAAAGGGAATTTTTTTATTCGAGGACATTTTGAAATAAGGAAATTTTCTTTAGTGGTTTGTGGAATTTAATGATTCGAGGAACAACTGTTTTTCAAGGACCGAAATCAGAAGGATTTAAAAAAAAAACAGTAAGGAAAGTAGTAAAGTAAAGTACGAACACATATATGGGAGCTATATCGAAATCTCGACCGATTTTCCCGAAACTCACCACTCATCATTCTAGACTCAATTTAGTACGCTAAGCCAAATTTTGTGCAAATCGAAGCATATAAAGGGACTTCGTTGCACTATTTACCTAAAATCGGACGAAAATATATATGGGAGCTATATCTAAATATAAACCGATTTTCACAAAATTTAACACACATCGTTCTAGACTTAATTCATTACGCTGTGCAAAATTTCGTGCAAATCGAAAGATATATAGGGACTTTGGTACACCATTTACATTAAATCGGACGAAAATATATACGGGAGCTATATCCAAATCTAAACCGATTTTCAGGAAACTTAACACACATCATTGTAGACCTAATACATTACGCTGTGCAAACTTTCGGCAAATCGAAAGATATATAGGGACCGTTTACATTAAATCGGACGAAAATATATATGGGAGCTATATCTAAATCTGAACCAATTTTCCCAATTTCAATAGGGTTCATCCTTGGGCCAAATAAGTGACATATGCCAAATTTCATTTAAATCGGATCATAAATGCGACCAGTACTTTGTTCACAAAAATACATGGACGGACGGACTAGGGCCACAAATGAGGCGTGGACTTTTAAAGAATATTTTTGCAAGGTCCCCAAACTGGCATACATACTTTACTTAGCTGGCTTGTGACAGAACTTTCGATCCATAAACCGAATTTAAAACCAGTAAGGAAAGTAGTAAAGTCGGACGGGGCCGACTCTAGGATACCCTTCACCACTATGGGTACATTAAACAGGACTATTAACATGAAATTGGATGAAATAAAATATGTGATATTTATCTAAATGTGAATCTACCTAGATTTGTCCATAAAGTGTGTAAATCGACTTCAAACAAATATAAATAGGTCATCCGATGGGCTATGTCTGTACTTCTAGAAAACACAACTACTTAATTCTATGCTCAATTTTGTACGTTGTGCAAAATTTGATGTCAATCTGACTAACATGAGGAGTATGATGCCCAATTTGCTTGATATCGGGCGAAAAAATATATGTAAGCTATATCCACATATTAAATGATTTCAAACAAACTTGTCACAGGTTAGGTTATACTAACTTTAGAACGTTTTGTTCCTATTGGTTCCTTGGTGCGTCAATTACATAAAATCAATCTATAATAAAATGGAGCTATATCTAAATCTGGACCGATTTTCACGAAACAAGGCAGACATCACTCTAGGCTCAATTCAGTACGTTATGCCAAATTTCGTGCAAATCGAAAGATATATAGCGACTTTGGTGAACCATTTACATGAAATCGGACGAAACTATATGTGGGAGCTATATAGAAATATGGACCGATTTTATCGAAACTTGGCAGACATCACTCTAGGCTCAATTCAGTACGTTGTGCAAAATTTCGGGCAAATCGAAAGATATATATGGATGTTGGTGCACAATTTACATGAAATCGGACGAAACTATATATGGGAGCTATATCTAAATCTGGACTGATTTTCACGAAACTTGGCAGACATAACTCTAGGCTCAATTCAGTACGTTATGCCAAATTTCGTGCAAATCGAAAGATATATATGGATTTTGGTCACAATTTACATGAAATCGGACGAAACTATATATGGTAGCTATATCTAAATCTTGACCGATTTTCACGGAGCTTGGCAGACATCATTCTAGACCTAAATGATTAGGCTGTACCAAATTTCGTGCTAATCGAAAGATATATAGGGACTTTGGGGCCCCATTTACATTAAATCGGACGAAACTATATATGTGAGCTATATCTAAATCGGGACCGATTTTCATGAAACTTGGCAGACATCATTCTAGGCCCAATTAAGTACGTTATGCCAAATTTCGTGCAAATCGAAGGATATATAGGGACTTTGGGGCACCATTTACATGAAATCGGACGAAACTATATATGGGAGCTATATCTAAATCTGGACCGATTTTCTTGAAACTGGGCAGACACCATTCTAGACTCAATTCAGTACGTTATGCCAAATTTCGTGCAAATCGAAAGATATATAGAGACTTTGGGGCACCATTTACATGAAATCGGACGAAACTATATATGGGAGCTATATCTAAATCTGGACCGATTTTCACGAAACTTGGCAGACATCACTCTAGGCTTAATTCAGTACGTTATGCCAAATTTCGTGCAAATCAAAAGATATATAGGAACTTTGGGGCACCATTTACATGAAATCGGACGAAACTATATATGGGAGCTATATCTAAATCTGGACCGATTTTCACGAAACTTGGCAGACATCATTCTAGACCTAAATGATTAGGCTGTACTAAATTTCGTGCAAATCGAAAATTATATAGGGACTGTTTACATTAAATCGGTTAAATATATATATGGGAGCTATATCTAAATCTGAACCGATTTTTCCCAATTTCAATAGGGTTCGTCCTTGGGCCAAATAAGTGACCTATGCCAAATTTCATCCAATTCGGATCATAAATGCGACCTGTACTTTGTTTACAATTTAACATGGACAGACGGACGGACGGACAGACGGACATGCGTAAATCGACTCAGAAAGTGATTCTATGCATATTCTCAAAAGGAACCATGGGTCTATCTCGATTATTTTTGCCTGTTACAAACATATGCACAAAGACATAATACCCTGTACCACAGTGTGGTGAAGGGTATAAAAAGATTTCCAGGCGCGTCGGTCTTTTGCGCAGTTTTTTTTTTCAATTTGAAAGAACATATTCGGATATTCGAATTGATCTTTCCATCTAGTTCGTAGCCTTCCCCTTCTGCGTGAACCATCAGTTGGGGCATATTCTGGGCTGGGGCATCTTCATCCATTCTCACAACATGACCTAGCCAACGTAGTCGCTGCAACTCAAACGTCTAACAATGTCGATGTCCGAGAATAGCTGGTACAACTCATGATTCATTCGATGGCGATATTCACCGTCCCATAGATCTTTCGGAGAATTTTTCTCTCAAACACTCCAAGAGCTGTCTCACCTGCTTGCGCAAGTACCCATGCTGCAGATCCACATAACAGCACGTGTAGTATCAGCGTCTTGTAGAGTGTGATTTTGGTCTGGCGGGAGGTGACCTTGCTTTTGAGTAGTTTGCTCAGATCATAGTATCATCTGTTGGCCATCCCGTCATACTCCGAATTTCAAACTGGATGTCCTTCGTTTTTTTTACGGCGGTACCAAGGTATATAAAATCCTTAACAACATCGAAGCTGTAGTTCTCAAGTTCCACAGTTGGTCCAAGTCTTCTGGACGTGTTGCGTGTTGATACCATCAGCTTGGTCTTCTCGCCGTTTACTGCCAGACCCACATTGGCAGACTCCTTTTCAATTTGTACAAAGGTGGCTGTTACCGCTCGCAATATTCGACCCAATATGTCGATATCATCGGCGTAGGCGAGTGACATGTGTTGTTTGGTGTATAGAGTGCCATTTCTGTTCATCGTTGCCTCTCGTATGACTTTTGGCAGACTCCTTTTCAATTTGTTCAAAGGTGGCTATTACCGCTCTCAATGTTCGACCCATTATGTCGATGCCATCGGCGTAGGCGAGTACATGTGTTGTTTGGTGTACAGAGTGCAATTTCTGTTCACTTTTGCCTCTCGTATGACCTTTTCCAGCAGGATGTTAAAAAGGTCACTCGACAAACTGTCACCTTGTCTAAATCCTCGTTCGGTATTAAAGGGCTCCGATAAGTCCTTTCCGACTTTAACTGCCGATCTTGTGCCACTTAAAGTTATCCTGCATAGGCGAATTAATTTTGCACCAATACCAAAAGCAGACATGACTTTAAAGACCTCTGAACGGATAGCGCTGTCGAATGCGGCTTTATGGTCGACGAATAGCTGGAATGTGTCGATGTGTTTTTCGTGGGTTTTTTCCCAGGTCAATTTTTATAATCTGGTCAATTGTGAATTTGCCAGGTCTGAAGCCGCATTGGCATGGTCCAATAATGTCATTGACCATTGACTTCAGTCGTCCAGTGCGCTGGATATCACTTTTTATGCGATGGGAAGGAGACTTATTCCTCTATAGTTGGCACATATCGCCTTGTCTCCTTTTTTGTGCACGGGACACAGCATGCTGAGGTTCCAATCATTGGGCATGCATTCTTCTAGACAAATTGTACTAATCAGCTGGTGCATGATCCTTACCATCATCTGATCACCAGTCTTGAATAGTTCGGCTGGTAATCCGTCGGCTCCTGCTGCTTTATTATTCTTCAGCTGATTGCTATTCTGACCTCGTCGTGGCTAGGTGGCATACATTCTGTACCGTCATCTGTTATTGGTTTTGGGACAATTTGATACCAAAAGCTTTTCAAAATGCTCCTTCCAGATCCTCAGCACGCTGTCTGTATCTGTCACCAGGTTTCCTTCTTTATCTCTACAGGAGGATGTGCCTGCACCATAGCCATCGACTTAGTGTTTTACCCGTTGATGGAATTTTCGGACTTCATTCTGACTCCTGTACATCTCGATTTGCTCACGCTCACGTTTTTCTTGTTCTTTCTTCTTTTTTTGAAAATATGTTTCTCCTCTCTCCATCACATTACGTGTTGCTACTGTCTGCAGGGTTGCCCTATACGCTGCGTTTTTCACATCAGTAGCATTACGACACTCCTGGTCGTACCACGGATTTCTTGGTGGTGGTTTTTGGTACCCAAGTGTTGCTTTTGCTGCAGTTTGTAGGGATTGGGCAATTCTCTACCACTGTGCTTCTATATTATTATCGGGACAAGGGGTGCTTTCGTCAAGCAGTAGGGTAAGTTGAGCAGAGTAGGCTTCTGTTATCTGTTGTGTTTGCAGTTTTTCGCCGATGGTGGGCCCAAAGATATTTTCCCTTTCGATTTTTGCATTAACATTTCCTAGCAGAATTTTAATATCATGGACAGGGCATTTGCTGTTTCTAGGCGCTCATAAAATATGTCAATGGTCTGCTCATCTTTGCCTTCGGTCGGAGCATGGGCGCAAATAAGACTGATGTAGAAAACTTTTATGCGGATTATAGCAATTCTCTCATCTACTATAGTAAATCTGGAGACGAGGTATTTTATTCTCCTGTTAACCATAAATCCGCAGCCAAATTCATGTCTCGTTTTATGGCAGGTATTATACACAGCGTAATCGTCTGATTTACTTACGCCAGTTCCTTTCCATCGCATTTCCTGTAAGGCAATAATATTGGCTTTGTACTTCTTGAGTACATCCGCCAAAGCAAACACTGAGCCTGTTCTGTACAACGTTCGCACATGCCAAGTGTAGATTTTTCTTTGCTTTTACATAGTAGGTTCGGTTTTACGAGTGTGGGCAACTAACCCGAAGCCTCAACCCATTTTTTTATAGTTCTTGTGGGCGAACTCGTGGCACATATTAGCTCACTATTTCAACGGGTGATGAAGATAGCTACCCCAGGTGGCACCGCGGGGAGGTCAGTGACCACAATTGAGATGAAAGAGGCACCAAGATAAGCCTGGACTTCGCAATGTTAAATCCAATCAGAGCCGTTGCTTGGTATCTATCATCCCCTACGCCACCCTTCAAACTGGCATGGATTTATTAAAAATATTTTTTCAAGGACCGGCATGGATTTATTAAAAATATGCGTGGATTTTCAGAAATATTATTCCAGGATTTATATAAGGAGTGGATTTTTTAAAGAATATTTTTCTAGAGGCCTATATAAGGCGTGGATTTTTTAAAGAATATTTTCTAGAGGCCTATATAAGGCGTGGATTTATTAAAGAATATTCGTTAGAAGCTCATATGAGGCGTGGATTTATTAAAGAATATTTTCTAGAGGCCTATATAAGGCGTGGATTTTTTAAAGAATATTTTCTAGAGGCCTATATAAGGCGTGGATTTTTTAAAGAATATTTTCTAGAGGCCTATATAAGGCGTGGATTTTTTAAAGAATATTTTCTAGAGGCCTATATAAGGCGTGGATTTTTTAAAGAATATTTTCTAGAGGCCTATATAAGGCGTGGATTTTTTAAAGAATATTTTCTAGAGGCCTATATAAGGCGTGGATTTTTTAAAGAATATTTTCTAGAGGCCTATATAAGGCGTGGATTTTTTAAAGATTATTTTCTAGAGGCCTATATAAGGCGTGGATTTTTTAAAGAATATTTTCTAGAGGCCTATATAAGGCGTGGATTGTT
>NW_026877501.1:0-21937 GCF_032173495.1 Musca vetustissima
GTATTAACAGGTACTAAATTTAGTGGTGGTGATGGTATGGAGGTAGTGTTGAAAATGTGTTCTTATGTTTTCGAAAAGTGCTAAATGGAAATAATGATTAATTAATTATTGTGTAAACATGTGAGTTCTTATCAATTATAGATGAAGATTTCTACTCAATATTTTCTCTTGACAGCATAGATTTTCATCAATTCTTCGGTGATTCATTTAAGGTAATGTCAGATTGTTCCGAATGTTATATAGGCTAAGATATATAACATCCAAACCTTGCAATTGAAACTACCCATTTGTCAATAAACCAAAAAATCAAAATTTCTAAATTTTATTTTTTTTTATTTTCCTTTAAGGGCCCAATACACTATACATTATGCCCTACAGCATTTATCATAGTATGAGTTATTTTTTGAAAATTTATTTATGTATGTGTGACACACACAATGTATGAATAATATTCCTTTTTTTTGAAAACCCCCTTTATACATTTTCCTTTATTTTCAAACATTATTTTCACTTTGCCTGCTTTTAATTCAAAATTTTATATATGCCACACAACAAATGTACATGCAAAGTAAAAATATATATGCAGGACTTGTGTAATGTGACGGCGTCAAACTTGGTTGATGTAGATTTCATAAAATTTTACACGTGCAATCAAACCAAATCTAGCAGAACTTATGTATATCAATACTGATTGATTTTGGTCCATATATGCACCAAAGGTCCCCTTTTATGTCTTTGAGGATAAGAAAAAAATTCTGACTGAGGGAATGATGGCAATGTTTATTTGCTTCTTCTAACTTACATACATATATATTTTCTTGCCACAAATTATAACTATTATTATACAAACCACGTTGACCACGTATTGTGTGCATTATCAAATATATAAAGTTTGCTCGTTAAAGAACTTTCCAAAATTACAACCACATACATATATATATATAGTGGAAATCAGTACTTTGTGCAATGATTGTTATAAAATTTTACAATTATGGTTAAAGCAATGGTGACAAAGTTTGCAATGAAATGTATATTATTGAAAAGGAGTAACAAATACGTAATAATATGTTGGAGTATGAACATTACGACAATGGCGATAGTTTTGCATCCAGCATACATAATTTGTCATGTATGTGGTCAGACCAATTTTTTGGTGTTTAACTTCTCGTGATTATAAGACCTGAATTATGTGCTGATGAACGTTACCAAGCAGTAATATCAGTACACTCCTTCTGACACCTCTCTATAAAATGATTATAAATGTAATGATAATAAATTTATAATATCCTGCAAACGAAATATGCTATTTGATCTAAACTTTGCAAACATTTTTGTCCAAATTGTTTTAGGTACGAATATGAAACCTTCCCAATATGAATACCTTCCTTAAATAATTTTTTAATGCTTTTGCAGTCCTCAATATCCTTTCTTCACCAAATTATTAGTGTGAAATAACTTATATCTTAGCCATCGAAGTAATAATAAATTATTTAAAAGTTAAGAGGCGAAAATGTCAGTTAATTAATTATAGAAAGCGACATCAGCATGAACGAGTTTATAAGCCATCCCGACTTCGAATGGTTACAAGTGTCGAATATATAAATATCAATGTATTTTAATACTCATAGTGTATATAGAGAAAAGCATTTAACCTTATGTTGCCCTTAAAAATTAATGTAAAAGTAATGTATACTTAAATATGGTTATAGACCATGTTAAAATCGCATTGCCCACAAAGAGGCCCCATATATTTTTATTAATCTGTTTCTCACTCACTTGCTTATCAACTGCTTTCTTATACCCTCCACCATAGTATGGGGGGTATATTAGCTTTGTTTTTCAGTTTGTAACGCATCAAAATAATCATTTCTGACTCTATAAAGTATATATATTCTGGTTTAGCGTAAAATTATATGACGATTTAAGCATGTCCGTCTGTCTGTTGTAATCACTCTAGCGCCTAAACGAATCTGATATATCGGCAAAATTTTGCATAGAGTCTTCTTTTGTCTGCAGGCAGGTCACGTTCGAAGATGGGCTTTATCGGTCCACATTTAGGCATAGCTCCCACACTGTGGTACAGGTTATTATCAGATCAGATTTAGATTAGATATAACTCCCATATATATTTTCGTCCGATTTAATGTAAATGGTCCCTATATATCTTCCAATTTGCCCCAAATTGGCACGGCGTATGATGTGTCTAGAATGATGTGTATTACGTTTCTTGAAAATCGGTTTAGATTTAGACATAGCTCCCATATATATATTTGTCAGATTTATTGTAAATGGTGCACCAAAGTGCCTACATATTCTTCGATTTGAACGAAATTGGGCACAGGGTAATGAACTAGGTCTAGAATGATGTCTGCTAAGTTTCCTAAAAATCGTTTAAGCTGTAGTTATAGCTCCCATATATATTTCGTCCGATTTAATGTAAATGGTGCACCAAAGACCCTATATATCTTTCGATTTGCACGACATTTGGCACAGCGTAATGAATTAGGTATAGAATGATGTGTGTTAAGTTTCCTGAAAATCGGTCTAGATTTAGATATACCTCCCATATATATTTTCGTCCGATTTAATGTATATGGTGTGCCAAAGTCCCTATATATCTTTCGATATGCACGAAATTTGGCATAGCGTAGGTTCAGATTAAGATATATCCATATATCTTTTCGACCGAATTGTGTGGCAATTTTGTACAATGAACTGTAGTAAATATACGCTAATCATTGGCAAGTCTCGTGGAAATCGGTTCAGCTTTAGATATAGCTTCAACATATATTTTTTCGTCCGATTTTACACAAATTTGGTACAAAATTTGCACAACGTACTAGGAATACTATAGCATAACATGTAGCAAGTTTTGTTGAAATCTGTTCAGATTTAGATATAGCTTCAATATACTTTCGTCTGATTGTAAGTAAAAGGTGCACAAAAGACCCAAAGTTAGCCCGTTTGCTACAAAATGTTGCACAACGTACTGAAGTTAGTATTGCCTAAGTTTTTTTAGGAACCGGTTCAGATTTTGATATAGCTTCCATATATAGATTCGTTCGATTTTAAGTAAATGGTACACCAAAGTCCCAAAGTTAGGCCGATTGACACAACATTTTGCACAACGTACCGAAGTTAATAAATAGCCTAGCATGTGGAAAGTTTTGTTGACATCGGTTCAAATTTGGATAGAGCTACCATATATTTTTTTTCTCCCGATTTGAAGTAAATGATGCACCAAGAACTCAAAACGTGGCCGATATGCACAAAACATACTGAAATTAGTATAACCTAACCTATGACAAGTTTCGATGAAATCGGTTTTCATTTCGATATAGCTTATATATTATCGTCCGATTATAAGTAAATGGTGCAGTAAACTTCTCATTTTCATCTGATATTTATCCAAATAATCAACGGGTGTCCTATTAGTAGTTTCTTTAAATTGATTTACATAATTTTGTCCCATTGTAAGAAGCAACTCGATATCTGACCAAATGAAAAATTTAGTATAGGTTGCAGAATGACATGTTTATGGATCCAAATTCATTTTACTGGTCCTTCAAAAATTCGACTTCTGTTAGGATTCATCTGTTGAATATACCAAAGTGGGGAAGGGTATCATATAGTCGGCCCCGTCCGACTTTACTACTTTCCTTACTGGTTTATATTAAAACAGTTAGCTGTTTTGTTCCTTGTTATCCCCATATAGGGGTATTCTGCCATAGTATAGGGGAGAGTCGTTACTCGGAATAGTCATTTTTTAACCCTACAAAGTGTCAAAATCTAAGACGATTTAGCCATCTGTTGTAATCATTTCGCATTCTAAAGATATCGTGATGAAAAAGTCGAACATGACGATAACGAAATATATCGGAAGGCATTTAGACATTTCCTCTATATAAGGAATACCTCCTGAAGGAAAGAATTGAGATACAAAACTAAAATATTGGGTTCAAAATTGACATGTATCGGTCACTAATTAGGCATAGCTCTCATATAAAGATAACCCCAAATATTCGCCAATTCCTGCACTATATAATCAATATTGGTCCCCCTCATATAACATTGCAATCTAAATTGCAGTAGTTTGAGGATTGTATACTCTGACATGCGTTAATATTATCAGTCCACGCTTTAGGTTTTCCAGAATTTAGGAAAAATCTCCATTAAAAATTGCTAAATTTTTACTTGGTGTACATAATGGTTTACATAAATCGGCCTAACTTAACGCTTTTTCACTTGTTATTATATTCCACTAGCCCACTCCTCTGCATCATTAAAACATTGTATATTGATGACCGTATCATAATCGCCTCACGCAATTTATCTGTTTGTATTCCCATTAAAATTAATTTGTAACAGATCATTAACGTTGGTATTTCATGTCAAGCGGACGTAAATTGAAATTAACTCAATACGCAGTTTTTGTGCTTTTAAAAATATATTATGCAAACAAAATCACACATCCATCATTAAATGAAAATTAATTAAAATATGTTTTGTTTTTATTTTCAATCAATTGAAGCACTCTCTTGAACAACATACATATATGCGCTTACATAGATAATTTGACTCAGTTTTCTGATAATTAAAACACGTACGGCAAAGACCATTTTGTGAAATAACAAAAAAAGTGCAATTAAAAATTAATTAATTATTTTAAGATAGTAGGTCAGATTATGTTAGACCTGGGAAGTAGGTCATTCATCTCTATGACATTGGTTATACTTCTCTACCTTTATTAATGTTGTTGTTATTACTACAAAATCTATGTATGTAGGTAACTTGGTTTGTGATGATTTGTTATAATGCTTAATTTTTCCAGTGTGCTTCATGAATGCCTTAAACATTATATAAAATATGAGATTTTTAAACATTTTTTTCTCGAACATTAAAGCCTCATATTTGTTCGTTAAACTATATTTACGAATTGTATTGCTAAGGTCTAGCGACGATTATTTGACTCCTTGTACAAAACAACGTTTTGTTCGGAATATTTATGGGATTGGTTATAAATTTTTCTACTCACCTCTACCAGTAAGTTACTTGCCAATAAGATTAAATATTACTGTGCGATCAACTCACTTTTGAAGGTTGTAACGACAAGTTTCCTCCAATACGCTAAGTAGAGTTTGTCACAAATTCAGAATACTTCGCTTTATTTAAACACAAATTAATACACGGATCTCATACACTAAAAATAATAATGTCTGCTGCTACTGCTGGTTTTGGCGATCCGGAGTAGATTCCGGTCCTTACTGCTTTCGATATAAGCCTTGACGCCTTCCTGGTTTCAAAATTTTTCTATAAAGTCCCACGATGGTTCTTTTTATAGGGTTTCCTAAAATCCCTTTCTTTTGTATGAAATCACTTTACTTTGTATAAAGGCAAAGGGCGGCTCTTCATTTTGGTTTACTTAAAATCACTTTTCGTTATATAAAGGTCCACGGCTCTTTATTTCGGGTTTTTTCTTCCTCTGTTGATGATCTCTTCTATCCTCGGGACCCCCAGAACCATGCTTGGCTCTCCCTTTTCTACATTAGGTCGCGAATTCCAGGATACTTCCGAAGTCGAACCTCTTCTGCCGCGCTGACCACGTGGCCAACCAGACGTTGTCCAATACCAACCAATACGTTCGGGACATATACCACTGTCAGCCTCTGTTACCCAACACCGCCGGACCATCCATTCAAGTGTACCCGTGGTATTGGCTTTCGAGTTGTCGGTACTGCTCTTTATAAAATGCCTTGGTGTGGTGGTCAAACAATTGCTAAGAGAATAAATGAAAAGAAAACAAGTGTGTTACGGGCAAATCCACTTTTAAACGAGTCCGGGTTAGTAGCTACAAATTACTTAAGTTCACTCATTTACGGCTTGCGTGCAAACGTGAGCCCCTGACGCAACCTATTACGGGAGGAACAAAATTGAGCCAAATTCGGAGCCAATGTCTCTGCAAACTGCTTTTGATAAGCGGTGCTGCCTTACTAAAACCAGATCTCATATCCTTGGTTTCCATGCAAATCTCCGTAGACTTGTGAGGACTGTAATATGTTTTTATACCCTTCACCACACTGTGGTACAGGGTATTATGTCTTTGTGCATATGTTTGTAACAGGCAAAAATAATCGAGATAGACCCATGGTTCCTTTTGAGAATATGCATAGAATCACTTTCTGAGTCGATTTACGCATGTCCGTCCGTCCGTCTGTCCATGTTAAATTGTAAACAAAGTACAGGTCGCATTTATGATCCGAATTGGATGAAATTTGGCTTAGGTCACAAGGACGAACCCTATTGAAATTGGAAATCGGTTCAGATTTAAATATAGCTCCCATATAAGGGTACCCCCAAATTTTCGGTATTTTGAGGTTCTTGAGCGCGTTTTTTAACTGAATTCGCGGTGCTTTGTTCCTTTGTGATTAATAATAAAAATAAGCATAAAAATATAAGATAGTTGAAATTATTTTAATGAATAATTTTCGACAAAATAGAGAGTTCCTGTAAAACATTACAGACTTTAATAATTTAAGTATATGAGAGCCGTGTATAAAGTTAAAAGTAAATAAAGAGAAGTATTCTGAATTTGAAAGCCAGAACTTCATCTTTTCACCCTCGGTCACTTTATTATAAATTTTCTGTGACGAAACCTACCCCCGTGAGCATATCCCATCAACCGGAGGAAACCTGTCGTTACAGGGACTTGAGAGTTGAAATTAACAGTTTAAAAAAATAACAGTTTCAAATTCAGAAGTACAATGCGACATGAAGACCGTGCTAAGAGTATCGTGGTGGTACAGTCTACGGAAGGTAACCTGGTAACCTATTTGGGAGAATATGATCGAGACATTACTGGCACGGTGGAAGAGTTAAGAAAGCGGTTTGCCCAATTCCTAACCGAGGAGCATGACCCGAAACGCTTCAAAAGGCTCCTGATTCTGCAGGCATTGGAACCGCTTTGGCTTTGGAATCGAAGTCAACAAAGCCGAAGAGGCCACCCAAGATAACATTGACGAACGAGGAGGGTAATCTGATTTCACCGCAGAAGCTTAGAGAAACCTTTAGGAACTACTCCCTCCATATGCAGAACCTTAAGCGACACAATATTTTGACGGAAGTCAACAAAATGGAAAGGATTTTCCGAAATTCGCTTCCGCAGTACCAATGGTATATCTGAGGGGGAGACTTCCTTAGTCTGATTGATCTTTTGGAAATGGCTGAGGATATCGAAAGTATGCCAGCCTCTCTTCAGCAGACTCGGGAACACGAATAAACCCCAGAACCGCTAAGTACAAGAGAGAAGATGCTCATTGTGGATGAGACCACAGATAATGTAATACTCGGTTTGGATTGGTTAGTGAGATGTAACGCCCAGATCATGTGCGTGGGTTAACCTGATGTTAAAGAATTTCGAGAGCGTATCCTAGCAAGCTTTGAAATGCCTAAATTTTTTATAAGCGGCAACGGAAGCCAATTTACAAGAAAATGTCAGATATCTACAAGATGTAGGTGTTCGCCACCAATTTACAGCCCCACATACCCCTTAGGAAAACCCTACCGAACGAGCGAATCGCACCATCAAGTCGATGATGGCCCAGGTGGCACGCAATCAGCATAAGGGAAGAATGTATTCCAGAGATTAGCCTAGCCCTAAATACGAGTACTTCGGAATCAACCTCGTTTACCCGCCGCGCTGTATGATGAAGTTGTGTTGGGCACCAGTACGGCCAAGCATAACCCGGAGAGCAAATCTAAAGAGTTGCAAGAAATATTCAAGATTGTCCTTCACCATCTGGGTAAGTCAGCCGAGGACCAACGCAGACATTATAATCTACGCAGAAGACCATGATAGGAGATTTGGTTTTGTTAAGACAGCACCCATTGTTAATAGCAGTGTAAAGTTTTGCAGCGAAGTTGGCACCAAAGTATGATGGTCCGTACGAGGTCCTCAATTTTCCTTCGCCCGTAATAGTTCGCGTTCGGGACACGCGTACTCACGCCTGCCTTAACGCGCATCTGAGTGAACATTTGTAGCTACTAACCCGGACTCGTTCCAAAAGTAGATTTCCATCGTAACCCCCATTGTTTTCTTTTCTTTGTTTTCTCTTAGCAATTGTTGTACAATATGGATATTGGGGACATTGACATTGTATAAAGAGCGGTACCGACAGCTAGAATGCCAGGGGTACATCTGAAGGCAGTGAAGGCATCAGAAGTGGTCCGGCGGTGTTGGGTGACCGTAGAAGAGATGGCAGGAGATATCGTGCTTAGCTCCGATTAAGAGGTTATAACTCTGTCCAGCGACGGCAGCGAACCCCTCGAGCTGCCCTACCCCTAACATCTCCCCGGAATCTGTGGGTCCAAGGTGTCATAAGGAAAACATACGGTGATCCTTCGAGAAGATGATGGAGTGGCAGTTTTACCCCCCAGGAAAAGAACCGCTGGTCAGGCGAAAATATGACCAACGCCTGGTTGTCGTTGACCAATGGGCGTGGGGGACAGAGATCCCCCATATGTATCAGTTCGATGTCAACCTCCTCCTCTACGTCCCCAACGCGCAATAGAGCCGCCGTGAGGCTTTATATGACAAAAAGTGATTTTAAGAGAAACCTCGAAATAAAGAGCGATCGAGGGCCTTTATATAAGAAAAGTGATTTTTAAGTGGAACCGTAATAGAGAGCCGTCGTGGGCCTTTATACACTACGTGTATTAACTATTGACGCACCTTTAACTCAATTGGTATGTTAGTTGACAAATAAAATGGACCCATTGACTTATTGTACACAGTAAAATTCGCTATAAAATTCTCCCAAGACCTTTAAGGAACCGCACCGAAATTTCGTTTTGAGAAATATAGTGATTTCTTCCATAGGTCTATCTCGTTTCCTTTTGCCTTTTAGACCCATAGAGATGGATAGACCCACAGATCCTTTAGAGAATATGCATGGAATCAGTACAAAATTCCATTCCAAAATTACATTTAGCGTTATAAAACTCATTTTCGAAGTGACCCAGAAAAACCAAAGGTATTTTCGTGTTCCAGGGACTGCAAATAAACAGAATTGGTACATCAGAACCCTTGAATATTTTTTTCTGTCTTTTGTAGCACAGTGTAATTTATGTATATGAGATTCGTGTATAAAATTAAAAGTAAAGTAAAATATAAAGCGAAGTATTCTGAATTTGAAAGCCAAAATACATCTTTTCACTCTCGGACACTTATTATAAATTTTCTGTGACGAACCGTACCCCGCGAGCATTTCCAAGGAACCGGAGGAAACTTGTAACAGATTATAATACGGCGTTGGTCCTGGGTTGATTTTCCCAGATGGCGCCTGGCTACAACGTTGGGACACACACTCCTTTATAGTAAGGTTCAGATTTTTCACTATTATCTTATCACTTTTTGCACACGGTCTCTCGAATTTGCAGGTTAACCCGCGCAAGTGATCTGGGCATTACACTTCACCAACCAATCCATCCAGTATTATATCATCTGTGGTCTTATTCATAATGAGCATCTTCTCTCTCGTTATTGCATCTTCTATTATAAAGTATACTTCCAGCGCCTTGTCGACTTGTTGTTTTGTTCCGTATGCAACAAGGCATTTGCTGGTAAAACATCTTGTAGTCCCTGTATCTACTGTATCATCCACAAGAAAACGAAAGATGCTACTAAGAGTGTCGAGGCGCAATTTTTTGTTTTACTGGGGAGTTTGGTTTACCTCGAGACTCGGAACTCCGTTTTCCATACGAGCCTGAACGTAGTTCTCAAATCTCTTCGACCACAAACCCAACAAAAGCCATCTTGTTTTAAAGGCCTATGACGGCTTTTTATTTAGTTTTTTCTCTTAAGGGGACCCCCCATTCTCGGGGTCAAAATTTTTGTTGATATGATTCGAATCTACACTGATTAAAGAATGTCTCTACATAATTTCAAGTGAAAATCTCAAGAACTCTTGAAGATATAGCCGATTTATTGTGTCAGCATCAAGTGACGGCTGAAGGGCTTCTCAAACTTTAAACGCGTTTTTCTCTAAATATTTTTTTGCGAATGGCGGGCACGATAACTCAAAAACTAATAATCCAATCGGTTCCAAATTTTGCAACGTTTCTCTGGGAGTGTATAGCTCTCGTATGAACTAGGATAAAGCCAATCGGTGAATATCTTCCTTATTTTTTAACTTGGTTTTTGGTAAAAAATCGGCGATTTTCCAAAAATATTTTTTCAAAGGTCCACCATTTTGTTAATTTTAGAGCGAAGTCAATAATCCTAGTTCATACGAGAGCCAGACATGTAGTCTTTCTAACACCGTTGGAATTTTCGGATTCCGATGTTCCAGTGAGGAGTTATCATGCCCGCCATCAAAAATAAGGACTTTTCTTTAATTACAAAAAACAACAACAAAACAATAACAAAAAATTTTTCTAAATTATTTTTCTTCTCTTTTAAATCTTCAAATATATATGCAAAGTTACAACCCTTAACAAGCATTTGTATTCATTTACCAGCCCATTAAAAATCTTGAAAAATTAAAATCGAGAATGGGGGGGGGGGGTTCCCTTAAACTGACTTTTCGTTATTAAAGGTCCACGGCGGCTCTTAATTTCGTTTTTCTTAAAATCACTTTACTGCGTATAAAGGCCCACGACAGCTTTTGTTTTCGGGTTTTCCTTAAAATCACTTTTCGTTATATAATGGTCCACGGCTGCTCTTTATTTCAGGGGTTTCTTCCAGTCGTCTTCCCGACGTCGAATTTCTGCTGCCGCGCCGACCACGTGGGCTCTCTGCTAACGGAAACTTGTGTTATAGTATCAAGGTTAATGGGAACATGTTTACATCTTCATTAGAACTTACTTTCAACTCAACCTTTTGGGCACAAGTGTCCTCCTATTTTGTCCAAACATATTCATAAAAATATTGTTGAGCGATATTATATTCTTATACTTATTATTATTACTAGCAGACCCGGCAAACGTTGTTTTGCCTTATAAGAATTGCATCAATATAGGAAATATGCATAATATTTTCCTCATGACGGTAAACCTCCACTTACTGATACTCCAGTATATTAAGTAATATTGCTATTGTTAAATATTCAATTATGTCAGTATGTTTGGTATTAATTGATCGCACTTATTCCACCAAACATTTTTCAGGAGAAGGTCAAGTTTTGATCTAACTATTTTGATCATATACGATTTATATGTCCTATAAAAGGTGTGTTGTGTTCAATTACTACATTTTCTGACTTTTTATGTTTTTTCAAAACTTTTTTTTGGTAAAACTCTTCCCACTGCAATTATAAACCAGGGCGGGCACGACTTTATGATACCCTTCACCACTTTGGGTATATTCTATATATGTATCCTAACAGACGCCTTTTCGAAGGAACATTGACTTGAAATTGAAACGATTTAAATATGTGATCTTTATCTATTTGCAACCTATGCTATATTTAGTAAATCGATTTAAAGCAAACATGACACAAGCTATTAAGTGTACCATTTACATAAAACCGGACGAAAATATATATAAGAAGTATATGTCAATCTTAACTGATTTTCAAAAACTTAGCTCACATCATTCTAGACTTTCTTCAGTACGATATGCCAAATTAACCTCCGTTAACATAAAATTGGACGAAAAGTTATATGGGAGCTATATGTAAATCTGAACCGATTTTCACGAAACTTAGCACACAAAATTTTCGATTAATTTAGTAAGTTTTTGCCAAAATTCTTGTAAATAGAAAGATTTTCAGGTACTTTGGTGCACCATTTATCTAAAATCGAGCGAAACTATATATGGGGGCTATATCTAAATCTGAACCGATTGTCACCAATTTCACTAGCTTTTGTCGTTGGGCCAAATAATTGAGCTGTACCAAATTTCATCCAAATCGTATTATAAATGCGACCTGTACTTTGTTTACAATTTAACAAATACCTCAACCTAAATAGTTGAGGTATTTGTAATGTACATTTTGTTATATCCTATGTATATGTATTTGAATTTTTCACAAATTTAGCTGGTTTTAGTTCATATTTAGAATACGTTCAAGTCTCAGCCAATGATGGGATATATGCCATGTGTTGGCTTTATAATGTAAAAAATTGGCTCACCATTATTGTGCGCTTTTAAGCTATGCCAAAATATGGACCAAATATAAGGGTCCATATTTTAGCATAGTACGTTTTTATACCCTTCACCACACTGTGGTACAGGGTATTATGTCTTTGTGCATATGTTTGTAACAGGCAAAAGGAAACGAGATAGACAGATGGTTCCTTTTGAGAATATGCATAGAATCACTTTCTAAGTCGATTTATGCATGTCCGTCCGTGCACCAAATGGTGCACCAAAGTCCCTATATATCCATAGATTTGCAGTAAATTTGGCATAACGTACTGAATTCAGCCTAGAGTGATGTCTCCCAAGTTTTGAGAAAATCGGTCCTGATTTAGATAAAGCTCCCATATATAGTTTCGTCCGATTTTATGTAAATGGTGCACCAAAGTCCCTATATATCTTTCGATTTGCAGGAAATTTGGCATAACGTACTGAATTCAGCCTAGAGTGATGTCTGCCAAGTTTTGAGAAAATCGGTCCTGGTTTAGATAAAGCTCCCATATATAGTTTCGTCCGATTTCATGTAAATGGTGCACCAAAGTCCCTATATATCCTTCGATTTGCACGAAATTTGGCATAACGTACTGAATTGAGCCTAGAGTGATGTCTGCCTTGTTTCGTGAAAATCGGCCTAGATTTAGATATAGCTCCCTTTTATTATAGATTGATTTTAAGTAATTGACGCACCAAGGAACCAATAGGAACAGAACGTTCTGAAATTAGTATAACCTAACCTGTGACAAGTTTGTTTGAAATCGCTTAATATTTGTATAAAGCTCCCATATATATTTTCGCCCGATTTGAAGTAAATTGGGCATCAAACTGCTCATGTTAGTCAGATTGACATCAAATTTTGCACAACTTACAAAATTGAGCATAGAATTACCTAGTTGCGTTTTCTAGAAGTACAGATATAGCCCAACGGATGACCTATTTATATTTGTTTGAAGTCGATTTACATACTTTTGTCCCATTGTAACAAACGAATGACATGTTTATGGATAGATCTAGGTAGATTCACATTTAGATAAATATCACATATTTTATTTCATCCAATTTCATGTTAATAGTCCTGTTTAATATACCCATAGTGGTGAAGGGTATCATATAGTCGGCCCCGTCCGACTTTACTACTTTCCTTACTGGTTATGTACATTGAAAGTAATTACAAATACCGTATACATTGCCTTTAATTCGGTATTTCATGTAGAATAAAGAATTTCTCTGTAAATTGTCGGCATAGTATCACTTTATGGTATATGTCCCACTTAATGGTAGGCAAATCGGTCCAGCCGTTTCTTCAAAATATGTTTTGCAAGATTTTTGCGGATTTTTCTCAAAATGTTCTTTTATAAAAGCTTTCCCACTTTAATAACAGACAACAGAAAGAAATTTTGAATCAAATCGGTGCCGCCGTTCTTATTGAGTTGAGTTTTCTATACATTTTTTATAAATAGATTTAAATTAATTTTTACTTCAATCTGATAAGTTATTCTTTTTTGTTTGACTCCCACGCGCTTTTCACGAAAACACGTTATGTATGAGTCGGAGTCGGAATACTTAACGTCGGCAGACGCCGATTAAGCACCCAATCTCTAATCGGGCAAAACACAAAGAAGCTATATATCGCGCCATCTGTCGGACGAACTTTAAAATAAACACAAAAACACTACTCACGACCCATGGAGCATATACGTAAAGTTTGGTCAAAATCGGAGCAGTAGTTCTTGAATTAGGGTGAAAAACTATAAAAAAATAAATATTGCGCCATCTGTCGGGTGAACTTCGAACTACACAGAAACTCTTCGTCGCATGTACATACAATTTGGTCCAAATCGGTGCAGTAGTTTTTGAGTTTAGCGATCACGAACATACATGTAATTTTTATATATATAGAGATTATTATTATTAAACCAGTGAGCGGAGCAGTATAGTCGGACGCGGCCGACCATACGATACCCTACACAACTACCACGAACTCTAACTTTCTGAGGATATTTATTCCGAGTCTGAGTAATATTTCGTGATATTTGCCCCTCTTGTCCGATTAGAGGTCAACAACACCTCTTCCTTACTTTTTTCGAATATTCAGTACAGTCCTTCTAATTACTTGTCCAGATTACCTTCACGGTGGGTTGTGTTGTGATTTTCGGATTATACTCGACTCGAAAACACACAAAAAATTAAGTTTTCGGTCCATTTCATCCCAAAATGTTAATCTGATCATCACCGAAAATTGTAGGCGTTGTTCTTGACCATAACTGGAACTTCATGAAAAATTTCAAAGCCATCAGCGCGATATTTCCTCCTCTATTGTGGTAATGGGTTACTAAATAATATCTTAATACGTAAGCACCTGTAAATATTTGACTGTAACTTCCACATCTGAGTAGATACATCACTATATTTGTTATCAATTTAAAGGCCACTCCTCTTGGATATGCTATCAACTCCTCGGGTCTACATCCTCCAGGAGTAAATATATATGCCATAGAATACAAATGTTGTCATTTTTCACACAAAAGTCAGGGTCCATTTGACCCGCTAAATATTGACCGATCTTTATCAAAACATGCATGCTTATTCTCTGGCCCGATCCCCTTCTCCATGCAAAAATTCGCGGTGTTTTGGGCCATAATTGCGGCCTCTGGAGCGACCAGAAAAACCGACAAAAATAATGTTTTTGGTCCATTCTACATGCAAAATTTCGTGAAGATTGGTCCATAACTGTGGCCTGTATCGTGCTTACAAATTATAATGGACACACACATGTTTAGATCGACTCAGCTAGTCGAGATATGACGATCGGTATACTTAAAGGTGGGTCTAGGACCAATATTTCGCGGCGTTACAAACATTTGGGGCTGCACAAAGCTATAATACCCTGACAACATAGTTGTGTAGGGTATACAAATCCAATTCACATTTCACAAAAAATCGAAATGTATGGTTCACAATTCAAATGAGAAACCAAATTTGTAATTCCAAAAAAAGAAAAAAGTAATTAAAACCAGTAAGGAAAGTAGTAAAGTCGGACGGGGCCGACTATATGATACCCTTCACCACTATGGGTATATTAAACAGGACTATTAACATGAAATTGGATGAAATAAAATATGTGATATTTATCTAAATGTGAATCTACCTAGATCTATCCATAAACATGTCATTCGTTTGTTACAATGGGACAAAAGTATGTAAATCGACTTCAAACAAATATAAATAGGTCATCCGTTGGGCTATATCTGTACTTCTAGAAAACGCAACTACGTAATTCTATGCTCAATTTTGTAAGTTGTGCAAAATTTGATGTCAATCTGACTAACATGAGCAGTTTGATGCCCAATTTACTTCAAATCGGGCGAAAATATATATGGGAGCTTTATACAAATATTAAGCGATTTCAAACAAACTTGTCACAGGTTAGGGTCTACTAATTTCAGAACGTTTTGTTCCTATTGGTTCCTTGGTGCGTCAATTACTTCAAATCAATCTATAATAAAAGGGAGCTATATCTAAATATAGGCCGATTTTCACGAAACAAGGCAGACATCACTCTAGGCTCAATTCAGTACGTTATGCCAAATTTCGTGCAAATCGAAGGATATATAGGGACTTTGGTGCACTATTTACATGAAATCGGACGAAACTATATATGGGAGCTTTATCTAAATCAGGACCGATTTTCTCAAAACTTGGCAGACATCACTCTAGGCTGAATTTAGTACGTTATGCCAAATTTCCTGCAAATCGAAAGATATATAGGGACTTTGGTGCACCATTTACATAAAATCGGACGAAACTATATATGGGAGCTTTATCTAAATCAGGACCGATTTTCTCAAAACTTGGGAGACATCACTCTAGGCTGAATTCAGTACGTTATGCCAAATTTCCTGAAAATCGAAGGATATATAGGGACGTTGGTGCACCATTTACATAAAATCGGACGAAACTATATATGGGAGCTATATCTAAATAAGGACCGATTTTCTCGAAACTTGGCAGACATCACTCTAGGCTCAATTCAGTACGTTATGCCAAATTTACTGCAAATCTATGGATATATAGGGACTTTGGTGCACCATTTACATAAAATCGGACGAAACTATATATGGGACCTATATCTAAATCTGGACCGATTTTCTCGAAACTTGGCAGACATCACTCTAGGCTCAATTCAGTACGTTATGCCAAATTTACTGCAAATCTATGGATATATAGGGACTTTGGTGCACCATTTACATAAAATCGGACGAAACTATATATGGGAGCTATATCTAAATCTTGACCAATTTTCACGAAACTTGGCACACATCATTCTAGACCTAAATGATTAGGCTGTACCAAATTTCGTGCAAATCGAAAGATATATAGGGACCGTTTACATTAAATCGGTTAAATATATATATGGGAGCTATATCTAAATCTGAACCGATTTTTCCCAATTTCAATAGGGTTCGTCCTTGGGCCAAACAAATGAGCTGTGCCAAATTTCCTCCAATTCGGATCATAAATGCGACCTGCTAGTTGCTCACAAAAATACATGGACAGACGGACGGACGGACATGCATAAATCGACTTAGAAAGTCATTCTATGCATATTCTCAAAAGGAACCATGTGTCTATCTCGTTTCCTTTTGCCTGTTACAAACATATGCACAAAGACATAATACCCTGTACCACAGTGTGGTGAAGGGTATAATTAACACACATTGGTGGGCGAAAATGAGCAACGGTTTTCGTCATCACAAGGTTTCCGATGTCCCTAAGCGATCTTGATGTCGTCTGCAACATTTTCTGTAATCCAGATTTAATTGTTCGGGTCACAATATGTTGCATTGCTTCAGGTGGTCTAGCCAGTTTTTTTCCATTTATGGTCGCATACTATCCTTTTGACTGCAAGAGAAAATTCTTACGAGGTACGATTGTCAAGTAGTTTGGTCTTAAATCGGGTATTCTTGAATATAGCAAGTGACAGCAGCAGGGACGATTTGCCGGAAATTCCTCTCTGCTATCCGAGAGTCTGATAGGATCGACAGCTGTTAGACAGTTAGGCGGAGGCAATTATGGGGAGGTGGTCTGAACCGACGGAATTGACGGGTTACCAGATTACATTATTCTACCTCGGCAGTTCCACCCTCTATTGATACCCCCATATATTCTATGTATGAGTCAGAATAGTTTACTTTAAGCAAGACAGACATAGATCATTTAAATCCAGTATGGAAAGTAGTAAAGTCGGACTGGGCCGACTATATGATACCCTTCACCACTTTTGGCATATTCTGCAAATGTATCCTAAAAGACGTCGCCTTTTCGAAGGAACATTGACATAAAATTGAACGAACTTAAATATGTGATCTTTATCCATATCTAAACCGACTAACATCAATCCCTACACATGACTTGTGCCAAATTTCATCCAAACCGGATTAGAAATGCGACATGTACTTTGTTTACAATTTAACATCAACAGACGGACTAACGGACATGCTCAGAAAGTGATTCTATGGATATTCTCATAAGGAACTATGGGTCTACCTCGATTCCTTTTGCCTGTTACAAACAAACATATCGTTAGCTAAAATGCAAAAAGGCGTAACTAACAAAAACATAATTGTGTAGGAGAAGCAAAAAACAGTTTTGAATGAAAACTATAAACATGTCATGTGAAATGAAAAAGTGTGCCCTGCAGGGTGATATTGCATATGACGAATAGTAGACTATAATTTTTTTAACAAATTTAGTTATTTAGTTTAATGGCAGTCATAACAATTAAGTGAAAACGTGAATTTTTTGTTAGTTACGCCTTTTTGCATTTATCAAATAAACCCACTTGTAGTTACGTCTTTTTGTTTTTTGTTGATAGAAGCTCCTGTTTTGACCGCAGACGTGTAAAACTTTGTCAACACATGTAGTTTATTGACATTCACAATATTCATTCAAAAAGTCAATTTTCAATTTTTTGTTAGTTATGCCTTTTTGCACTTTAGCTGACGATATGCACAACGACATAATACCCTGTACGACAGTGTGGTGAAGGGTATAATGAGACAAAAACAGCAGTACCTTCGTGTATTCGAAGGACAATGCCATAAATATTAAAAATATATACAATGTAGTATTCAGCCTTTTTATACAATTTTATAGGCCAACATTTATATTCGATAGAAACCAAAACAAATGTCCAGTTATTACTACTAAAGGGCATAATAAAATAAAACGAAATCTACGACATTTAATAAATTGGTTTTCTTTAAATGGCGTTGTTTTTTCTTCGCTCTCGATTGACCCCTTTTTCCGTAATTTCACTTCACAAATCATTTCCATTTGTTATCGCTTTGTTACCAAGAGGCTATTATTAACAGGCAACAGAGATTCAGACGACGCTCTTCTCTTTCGTTCGCACGGAAAAGGAAGAGTAATAGCTTCTGTAAATATTACTGAAGGACTTAACCAACGTCTAAGTAATGATTATGAATTCTAACGATAAGGGGCAGTACGTGCAAATATTTAATGGAAGTAGAAACCATGAAAATGATTATGTCGGGGTTATCTCCAAGGAATTAATAAATGGAGTAACGTCATATTTAACGTATATTTGGTAGCGAACACCCAAAAAGCTTAATGATAAATAAATCATCATTTAAATAGGATTAAATAGCATAAAACTTCAAACTACAGTAAATGTTATTTATCAATATTAACCCCATACACGATTTACCATTTCACAGGAGAGAAACTTTGCGATTTGAATAGTCGTTAGTGCAAACATTTTATTTTTAAATAAATAAAAATAAACAAAAACAGAGCGTCATGTTTAGGCCCGCACTGCAAATCATTTGATATATTCGGGTTCTCCTATGGACTTAAAGAAAAGCGATTTAGGTCACTTTAGGTTTTAAGCATTGTAGATGCCCAACCAAAGTGGCTCTAATTAAGGGATTATATTTTCGGGTAGCTCCCATATAAGATTTGTTTTGCGTTTTAGGTTTATACCCATCTAGTCGTATTCCTTTATAGTACGGTAGATTTTGTACCCGAAAGTATGGAATTCTTATAATTTTGGAGGATATTGAAATAAAAAACTAAAACGTCAGATAGACCTAGCCTCATATAATGATACCTACCCATTATGGACAAAAAATCTTGTGTACTTTGGTGATGACCTCATATAACGTTGTCCTCTAAATTTTGAACACATGTCCCCTCCTACCATACGTCGTCAAAATTGGTTCACTATTCATTTGATGAAATTTGTATTTAGTGAACAATTTAGTGTACATTATGGTTTAAAATATTCGCTTGGTACAATAGTCGGCATATGTATAATTTTTGGTATATTCCCTATGTTTTCATTTCAATATAATATACCAATTCAATATACATATGCTGAAAAGTGTCCAAAGATGATTATGTACTGATTTTTGTAAAGGGGTCCCCATGTTCTAATATAAAACCAGTAAGGAAAGTAGTAAAGTCGGACTGGGCCGACTGTATGATACCCTTCACCACGTTGGGTATATTGTACATACTAACAGCCGTCGTGTTTTTTTATCTATATATATCTGAACCGTTTTCAGGGAAACTTGCCAGAGACTAATTTATATTACTTCAGTAAGTTGTGCCAATCGGCCTAGCTATGAATCTTTTCACGAAGCTTAGCAACATAATTCTAGACTTAATTCAGTACTCTATACAAAAATTCGTCCAAATCGTAAGATATATAGGGACTTTGGTGTACCAATTACATAAAATCGGACAAAAATATATATGGGAGCTATATCTAAATCTGAACCGATTTTCACAAAATTTAACACACATCGTTCTAGACTTAATTCAGTACGCTATGACAAATTCCGTGCAAATCGAAAAATATATAGGGACTTTGGTACACCATTTACCTTAAATCGGACGAAGATACATATGGGAGCTATATCTAACCCGATTTTCATGAAACTTAGCACACATTATTATAGACGCAATTCAGTACGCTATGCCAAATTTCGGGCAAATCGAAAGATATATAGGGGTTTGGTGCACCAATTGCCATAAATCGGATGAAAATATATATGGGAACTATATCTAAATCTGAATTAATTTTTCACAATTTCAATAGGGTTCGTCCTTGGGCCAATTAAGTGACCTGTGCCAAATTTCATCCAAATCGTATCATAAATGCAACCTGTACTTTGTTAACAAAAATACATGGACGGATGGATTTAGAAAGTGATTCTATGCATATTATCAAAAGGAACCATGTGTCTATCTCATTTCCTTTTGCCTGTTACAAACATATGCACAAAGACATAATATCTTGTACCACAGAGTGGTGAAGGGTATAACTTTTCACAAGTAACACCACATACCAGATACTCCGCAAAAATGTAAACTTCTGTGGTTAGTATTATGAATGCCCCCACCTTATATCCAAGCAAATTCGTATTCTTTTAGGGAGAGATAGGGCGCTCTCATCAAAATGTTCAATTTAGAATTAGGTTTTGGTCATAATTTGACATTTCAGTATCCGTCGATATTAATGTTGTCAAACATTGACGAGATTGTAATAAGTCATATTTGAACGAAATTAAGGTAACTTTGGTTTATTTCTGTGATTAGTTTATAACGGTATTTGGTAATAGTGTTGCAAATATCAGAACATTGGCAGCTGTTTGTGGTGTTTACTAACATCCCAATAAAAGATAAAGTCTTTCAATTCAATGCCCATTATGGCTTTTTTTCCTATCTACTTTGATTGAGTATTTAGAACAGAGAAAATGTTCCACAATAAACCTAAAACAAGAATCCATGTGCTTTCTTTTGTGAACTAAACCGGCTACCATCAGGGCTGTGTAAAATTTAGTAGTCTAAGGAATTTGTTTCCTTTTCACTTTTGTCGGAGGTCAACACTCCATCAAAGAAAGAGAAAAAAAAAGATTTTCCAAAAAAATCCCTTTGTGTCATTGATATGCACGCTGCCATTTGATTTGCTTCTACGCACTCAGCATTGACAGGGAGGAGAATGTGTAAAGAATTTTTGTTTTCTTTTACCCTTTACGATTTACAATTCCGGCACGTATTTCCTGTGAAGCTTAGTCTCGGATCGGGTTTATGGTTTACCATTTCAAGTATTTTCAAGCAAAGAAAAGAATTCGATTTGATTAAGATTTATTTGAGAGATGATATCAGATAAGGGTAGAAAAAGGGAGGAATACAAAAAAAAAACAACCTTTGTTTATTCAAAATGAATTTTAAGAAATAAGAGTACGGAACCAATTAAGAGAGCTTTAAAGAGTCTTATGAAAATATAATATTTTATAGTATAGCAGCTTAAACATTAAATTAATTTTCTCTTCAAGAATTTTGAATTTCGCCCAAAAATTCTGATTTTCCATGTAATTGTATTTATGATGTCAGACATAAACATTTTCCATTTCGCACGCTTAATGCGAACTGACATATTAGCGAAATGCAACGCATCTACATGGTCGGTTGCCCAACAATCAAACAGCAAATTAGTTCCATCACAGTAAAACAGTTTGTAGTTAAACATCGCCTAAACACTCGCTCTCACTGTCATTTAGACGATTTGCCACATTACAATACTTACAGCAAACACCTCAGTTCATTTTCACACATTAGTTCAACACTCCGGCTTATTGTCATCATCAACATCATCATCGTCGGCAGCGTCATTGCCGTCGTCAACACAAGTGATGGAAATGTGCAAACCAGTCCTGGCATTGTTGTACCGATAAATCTACACTACAAATGTGTAAGTTGGATAATAGGCCTACA
>NW_026877502.1:0-21552 GCF_032173495.1 Musca vetustissima
TCCATTTCATACCTAATAATTAACGGATCATTACCAAACCTAATAAGGACCCTTCTTTAACCAGAACCTTTCTAAATGCAACATTTCGTGACGATTGGTCCATAACTGTGGCCTGTATCGTGTTTATAAATTGTAATGGATAGTCAGACGAACGGACACACCTGTCTATATCGACTCAGCTAGTCGAGGTATTTCGCGGCGTTACAAATTATTGGGGCTGCACAAAGCGACAATACCCTGACAACATAGTTGAGTAGGGTATAAAAATCTTCGGAATTTGAAATTAGAAATGGCACCCTTAAAATTTGTCACACAAAATTAACAGAAGCCATTTTTTTTTTTTTTTTTTTTTTTTTTTTTGTTTTGTCTTTTGTCTTGTCTCTCTCAAAAATTAACTTGAATTTTCGGAAATCATTAATAATTATGAACTGGAATTCTTAAATTTCGAAGAAAACATCTTTCGATAAGAAAAGAAACCTGATTGTTTTAAGAAAACAACCGTTTTCACTATAAACCATGTGAATCATGTCACATAATCGTAGTCTTCAAAATTGAGGAGAGTTGCGGAACAAAATATGCCGGTCATCTTCGAATTGTGCGTCAATACAAAAAAATATATATGGATTTTTCCACATAAAACAAAAAAAACAGACCACAACTTAATATTTATTTTATAGATTTCTAAGTATTTCGGCCGTTGCATTGCAAAAAAAAAACAAGAAATAAATAAAACAGATATTCATTATGGCCTCATTAAATAATACAAAAACAACAAACAAACAATACAAAATGTATTTTTTTTATAAACATTAAACACAGTCTTCTTCATTGATTTTTTCTTAAGAAAATTGAAAACAAAAAATTCTCAGAATTCTCCATACTTTGTGCTTTATTTAAACAATATATATTTTTTAATTTGTTGTTTATTTTAACTAAAATCACCTAAATATGACAAGTAGATTTTAACCAAATTTAGTTTTCATGAGAACATTTTTTTTAAATAAAATTTATGTGTGTTTATTATTTCACAATTTTCTGAAATTATGCATTTGCCATTTTATATTTACTAAACCATTATTCAAATCTTTATATGCTTTATGTTTATTTCAAAATAAACAAAAATATTGTGAGAGATTTGTGGTGTAGCCTCATTTTTTCGGTGTTATTTTATGCATTTTTTCAATTTGTTGCTGTTTTTTTTTTTTTTGTCGAACAAATCCGGTTTTCATCTGTCTACATCTCCTTCATATTTTTTTGATGTGTGTATTTTTGGAATTTGTTTTGGTTTTTCTGTTATTTTTTTATTTAAACAAAATCGTCTTCAAAACCACAACAAAAAAATGTTGAACCAAACAAAGTGCAGACCCACCAATCTGCTTGCTAACCTGCCAGTCAGCCGCTCATTCAGCTATTTCGAGCGCCGAACCAGCCACCTTGTTAAACTAGACGAAATCAAAAAAATCCATTTGTTTATAATCTGAAGAGGTGCTAATTAGCAGCTACACTGGACGACAGAAATTGATTGATTTTATGATCGGAATATGCATAAACGAACACTTTGTGAGTCCAATGAACTTAATTTTTTTCTAATTGGGGGAGGTGAGACCATTTAAGAGTCATAAAAATGCCAAATGTGGGTCATAAAGTCATCACAGGTGTGTCTTAGGAATTGGGTCATTCGGGTATGTAGGAAAACTAGGCATGGATTTTTTAAAGAATATTTTTCAAGGGCTATAAGAGGCGTAGATTTCTTAAGGAATATTTTTCAAGGCCTATAAGAGGCGTAGATTTCTTAAGGAATATTTTTCAAGGCCTATAAGAGGCGTAGATTTCTGAAAGAATTTTTTTCAAGGCCTATAAGAGGCGTA
Source organism: Musca vetustissima (assembly GCF_032173495.1). NCBI lineage: Eukaryota > Metazoa > Arthropoda > Insecta > Diptera > Muscidae > Musca > Musca vetustissima. The sequence continues at coordinate 1,869 of NW_026877502.1, forward strand.
GATTTCTTAAGGAATATTTTTCAAGGCCTATAAGAGGCGTAGATTTCTTAAGGAATATTTTTCAAGGCCTATAAGAGGCGTAGATTTCTTAAGGAATATTTTTCAAGGCCTATAAGAGGCGTAGATTTCTGAAAGAATTTTTTTCAAGGCCTATAAGAGGCGTAGATTTTTTACAGAATATTTTTCATGGCCTATAAGAGGCGCAGATTTCTTAAGGAATATTTTTCAAGGCCTATAAGAGGCGTAGATTTCTTAAGGAATATTTTTCAAGGCCTATAAGAGGCGTTGATTTCTTAAGGAATATTTTTCAAGGCCTATAAGAGGCGTCGATTTTTTAAAGAATATTTTTCAAGCAAGGCCTATTAGAGGCGCAGATTTCTTAAGGAATATTTTTCAAGGCCTATAAGAGTCGTAGATTTTTTAAAGAATATTTTTTATGGTCTATAAGAGTCGTAGATTTTTTAAAGAATATTTTCATGGCCTATAAGAGGCGTAGATTTTTTTAAAGTATATTTTTCAAGGCATATAAGAGGCGTAGATTTTTTAAAGAATATTTTAATGGCCTATAAGAGGCGTAGATTTTTTAAAGTATATTTTTCAAGGCCTATAAGAGGCGTAGATTTTTTAAAGTATATTTTTCAGGGCCTATAAGAGGCGTAGATTTTTTAAAGTATATTTTTCAAGGCTTATAAGAGGCGTAATTTTTTAAAGTATATTTTTCAAGGCTTATAAGAGGCGTAGATTTTGTAAAGAATATTTTTGATTGATTTTATGATCGGAATATTTTTCAAGGGCTATAAGAGGCGTGTATTTTTTTAAAGAAAATTTTTGATTGATTATGATCGGAATATTTTTCCAGGGCTATAAGAGGCGTGGATTTTTTTAAAGAATCCACGCCTATTTTGTATACTTGAAAAAAATATATTCTTTATAAAATCCACGCCTATTTTGTATACTTGAAAAAAATATATTCTTTATAAAATCCACGCCTATTTTGTATACTTGAAAAAAATATATTCTTTATAAAATCCACGCCTATTTTGGATGCTTGAAAAAATATTCTTTATAAAATCCACGCCTATTTTGGATGCTTAAAAAAATATATTCTTTATGAAATCCACGCCTATTTTGGATGCTTAAAAAAATATTCTTTATAAAATCCACGCCTATTTTGGATGCTTAAAAAAATATTCTTTATAAAATCCACGCCTATTTTGGATGCTTAACAAATATTCTTTATAAAATCCACGCCTATTTTGGATGCTTGAAAAAATATTCTTTAAAAAATCCACGCCTATTTTGGATGCTTGAAAAAATATTCTTTAAAAAATCCACGCCTATTTTGTATACTTGAAAAAAATATTCTTTAAAAATGCCACGCCTCTACCGGCCCTTGAAAAAATATTCTTTAAAAATGCCACGCCTCTACCGGCCCTTGAAAAAATATTCTTTAAACATGCCACGCCTATTGATGGCCCTTGAAAAAATATTCTTTAAAAAATCCACGCCTATTGATGGCCCTTGAAAAAATATTCTTTAAAAAATCCACCCCTATTGATGGCCCTTGAAAAAATATTCTTTAAAAAATCCACGCCTTTGGTAGGCCTTGAAAAAATATTCTTTAAAAAATCGACGCCTATTGATGGCCCTTGAAAAAATATTCTTTAAAAAATCCACGCCTATTGTGGATGCTTGAAAAAATGTTCTTTAAAAAATCCACCTCTGTTGTGGTGGATCCTATTCTCTTTGTAAAAAATGTGGTCAAAACTCCATGCTTCTAATGACTCATCATTCCGATTAAGTCATCTTCTTCCAAACTATTTTCGTCATACTTGCCCATGGTTATAATTTAGTACGGCTTTCAAAGAAAAATTCAAGTTATTTATTTGGCGTTTAAAAACAGAAAAAAACCCTGGCTACAAGAAATGCGTCACGGCTTCAAGCCTTATCGGCTGTTCATAACTTTAAAAGCCAAAGAAAACAGCTGGCTAATAACATCACTAATGCTACGCTAACGATAATGACGACGATGCCGCTGCTACTGGCAATGCCACATGCCAACCGATCGATCGATGAATGGATGGTGTGCATTTGATGACGTCGTCTCTGAAAGACATACGTCGATTGAGACAGGTTTTTTTTAAATTTTTCTTAAGATATTTTGCGGGCATTTAATTCCCATCTTTACCCCCTTCTCTAAGCCTCAAACGCACACACACACACACACACACATTACTAAACAGAAGCTGCCTAACGCTTAACCGTTAAAGAAAAAAACAACGTAACGTAAATTATGTAAATTCATAAATCAATTTTATTTTCGGGGTGTTTCAAATCGCTCTCATCACCCCGAAAACGAACGTTATCATGTATTTGAATAATTTATTACCGAGATTTTTGAATGGGTGAAGGGAGGGGGTTTCTACAGGCTATTTAAATACCTGAGGAAACATTGGAGATAAAGTATTTGTTTTTAATTACTTAATAACATTTCAAAGAAAAAAAAAAACAGGTGGAGATAAAAAATACAACAACAAAAATTAAAATCAATTAGTCGAATGTTCGAAGATATTTAATTCCAAGAAAAGATAATTTGTCAATATGATGTTACTCAGATAGTGTACCCAGACACTAATGTACATTTTAGGGGATATTTAAATCGGATTAAAATTTGTTAAATACAAGTAATAATTAATAATGAACATGACTGCGAGGGTTCAGATTGGGGCCTATAATGTATTTCCATAATTTACTGTTGGACTCTTGAAAAAATATTCTTTAAAAAATTCACGCCTTAGTTACTTACTTACTTTACTTAGCTGGCTTGTGACAGAACTTTCGTTCTATAAGCCGAGCTTAAAAAAGATTTCCAGGCGTGTCGGTCTTTTGCGCAAGTTTTTCCAGTTAGAAAGATCGTATTCGGCAATGTTGTCTTCCACTTGATCCTTCCATCTTCTACGTGGCCTTCCCCTTCTGCGTGAACCATCAGCTGGTTCGCTTTCATATGCCTTATGGGCTGGGGCATCCATCATCCATTCTCACAACATGACCTAGCCAACGTAGTCGCTGCAGCTCAATACGTCTAACAATGTCGATGTCCGAGAATAGCTGGTACAACTCATGGTTCATTCGACGGCGATATTCACCGTCAACGCAGATCGGCCCATAGATCTTTCGGAGAATTTTTCTCTCAAACATTCCAAGAGCTGCCTCATCTGCTTGTGTAAGTACCCATGCTTCAGATCCATATAACAGCACGGTTAGTATCTGCGTCTTGTAGAGTGTGAGTTTGGTCTGGCGAGAGGTGGCCTTGCCTTTAGTTGCTTCCTCAGACCATAGTATCATCTGTTGGCCAACACTATCCTTCTCCGAATTTAAAAACTGATGTCATTTGTTTTATTTATGGCGGTACCAAGGTATATAAAATCTTTAATTACCTCGAAGCTGTAGTTCTCAAGTCCCACAGTTGGCCCGAGTATATTGGACGTCTTGCGCGTTGATACCATCAGTTTGGTTTTCTCGCCGTTTACTGCCAGAGCCACTTTGGCAGACTCCTTTTCAATTTATTCAAAGATGGCTGTTACCGCTCGCAATGTTCGACTCATTATATCGATGTCATCTGCGAAGGCGATTAACATGTGTTGTTTGGTGTACTGAGTGTCATTTCTGTTCACTTTTGCCTCTTGTATGGCCTTTTCCAGCAGGATGTTAAAAAGGTCACACGACAAACTGTCACCATGTCTGAATCCTCGTTCGGTATTGAAGGGCTCCGAGAATTCCTTTCCGACTTTAACTGCTGATCTTGTGCCTGTTAAAGTTATCCTGCATAGCCGTATTAATTTTGCAGGAATGCCAAACGCAGACATGGCTTTATACACTTCTGAACGGATAGCGCTGTCGAATGCGGCTTTATAGTCGACGAATAGAGTGAAAATCTAGTCAATGGTGCATTTGCCAGATCTGAAGCCGCATTGGTATGGTCCAATAATGTCATTGACCATTGGCATCAGTCGTTCACACAGTACGCTGGATAGCACCTTATATGCGATGGGACACATATCGTCTTGTCTCCTTTTTTGTGCACGGGACACAGGATGCTGAGGTTCCAGTCAGTGGGCATGCATTCTTCTAGGCAAATTGTACTAATCAGCTGGTGCATACTCCTTACCAGCATCTGACCAACAGTCATGAATAGTTCGGCTTGTAACCCATCGGCACCTGCTGCTTTATACTACTCTATAGCCGATTTATTGCTATTCTGACTTTATCTTGGCTAGGTGTTATACACTCTATACCGCTATCATTGGTTCTGGGGTATCATCTTCACCGCTACTATTTGATACCAGAAGTTTTTCAAAATGCTCCTTCCATATCCTCAGCACGCTGTCTGTATCTGTCACCAGGTTTTCTTCTTCATCTCTACAGGAGAATGTGCCTGCACCAAAGCCTTCGGTTTGGTGTTTTACCCGTTGGTAGAATTTTCGGACTTCATTCTGACTCCTGTACATCTCGATTTGCTCACGCTCACTTTTTTCTTGTTCTTTCTTCTTCTTTCGGAAATACGTTTCTCCTCTCTCCTTTTCTCCCGATAGTTCTCCATCGCATTACGCGTTGCTACTGTCCGCAAGGTTGCCCTATACGCTGCGTTTTTCACATCAGTAGCATTACGACACTCCTGATCGTACCATGGGTTTCTTGGTGGTGGTTTTTGGTACCCAATTGTTCTTTTTGCTGCAGTTTGTAGGGAGTGGGCAATTCTCTGCCATTGTGCTTCTATACTATTATCGGGACAAGAAGTGCTTTTTTCAAGCAGATGGGTAAGTTGAGCGGAGTAGGCCTCGGCTACCTGTTGTGTTTGCAGCTTTTCGACGTCGAGTTTCCGTGTTGTATTAGATCGCACCTTTGCTGCAACATTAAGACGGGTGCGTACCTTGGCTGCCATAATGTAATGGTCCGAATCGATATTCGCTCCTCGCATCGATCAACCGTCTAATACACTGGACGAATGCCTTCCGTCTATCACAACATGATCGATTTGATTTCTCGTTGCTTGATCAGGAGAAATCCAGGCGGCCTTGTGTATATCGAGATGCTTGAATCTAGTGCTGGAAACTACCATGTTTTTTGCTGCCGCGAAGTCAATCAACCTCATGCCGTTCTCGAATGTTTCTTCATGAAGGCTGAATTTTCCGACGGTGGGGCCAAAAATATTTTCCCTTCCGATTTTTGCATTAAAATCTCCTAGCAGAATTTTAATGTCATGGCCAAGGCAGCGGTCATATGCTGTTTCTAGGCGTTCGTAAAATATGCCTTTGGTCTGTTCATCTTTATCTTCGGTCGGAGCATGGGCGCAAATGCGACGGATGTCGAAGAACTTCGCTTTTATACGGATTATAGCAATTCGCTCATCTACTGGAATGAATCTGGAGACGAGGTCTTTTATTCTCCTGTTAACCATAAATCTGCAGCCAAATTAACGCCTCGTTTCATGGTAGTTATAACACAGGGCGTAATCATCTGATTTACTTACCCCAGTCCCTTTCCATCGCATTCCCTGTAAGGCAATAATATAGGCTTTGTACTTCTTGAGTACATCCGCCAAAGCGAACACTGCGCCTGTTCTGTACAACGTACGCACATTCCAAGTGCAGATTCGCAGATCGTGGTCCTTTATACGTTTGCGGGGGTCGTCAACATTAGGTGGGTTTAGTTTTCTTTTTCTTTGCTTTTTCATAGTAGGTTCGGTTTTCCGAGTGTGGGCAACTAACCCTACGCCTCAACCCATTTTTTATAGTTCTTATGGCTGAACTCGCGGCACATATTAGCTCACTATTTCATCTGGTGATGAAAATAGCTACCCCAGGTGGCACCACGGGGAGGACAGTGTCCACAATTGAGATCACCAAGAAAAGCTTGTACTTCGCTATGTTAAAACCAATCAGAGCCGTTGCTCTGAAGCTGAAGAAAAGCTTGGACTTCGCCATGTTAAAACCAATCAGAGCCGTTGCTTGGTATTTATCATCCCCTACGCCACCCCCACGCCTTAGTTGGACTCTTGAAAAAATATTCTTTAAAAAAATCCACGCCTTATAAAAAATTAACAATTTTTTAATCAGTTTTATTTTTATTCACTGTTTATAAAATTTTATTGGATTTTCGACCAGTACATGACAAAACCATTCACAATAAAAATCCAAAAAAAAAATCTGCAGCCATACCTAATGCCGGATTAACATTAAATACATTTGACTATTAATGTTTATGTTGTTATTAATTAATATTAACAACTAATCACATTAAATATGCTAAGTTCTTTAAGAATTTTTGTTAAATCGTTTTTATGTTAATGATAATTTTTTTCTATGAGAAAAAGAGGAAGAGCGAATGGGGGAGAGAACATTTGCATTAATCTCAACGTTATTAATAAAAATTAAATTTAAATAATTGTATTAGACTCTACGGGGTAGGGAGGAAGTTTACGGACGGAGGTGATAATTTTGGTATCACGCCCATATTTTGAATTAAATTTTATTTCAAATTCGATACAGATTTGTAAAATATTTTATTGAAAGTAAATGGTATTTTAACAAATATAAATATAAAAAAAATTAAGTACGAACTATTTCGACCCTCCCCAGTATTGTGACATTTAACAAAATCTGCAGAGCCACAAACGTTTTCTCAAAATTTTTATTTTCTAACCGCCTGCAGATTTGTTTTGCCTTTATAAATCATTGTTATTAGTTTACAATTTTGTTGTTGTTGATTTTTTATATACATATTTTTATTGTGTTATATTTTAGTTAATTGTTGTTGCTATTATTCTTCTGTTTTGCATAATTAATGTGGATTTAAAACGGAATTTAGGTGTTTTGGTGAATGACAAAAGGCAATAAAAGCAAAGTTGCATAGCATATTCCATTGGAATTCGAAATATTTTTGTTTGAACTTTCAATTGTTTGAAAAACAAAAACAATGTTTTGATGAAATAATTTATGATATATTTTTTTATGTTTTTTGAATAGAGGACAATAGCGGTTGGGAAAGGATAATTATTACACAACAAAAAACAAAACTCGATAAAAAAATAAATATTGGCAAATCTCGCTTTTTTCAATAGTGGATTTTTTAAAGACTATTTTTTCGAAGGCAAAAAATGCTAGCTCCCAAAAAGGAAATCGTTGATTTTTCAAAATACATTTTTCCGAATACCCTAGATAGGTTTGAATTTTTCAAGAATTTTTGGAAGACTTTCAATGCATGATTTTTGTTTTAGAATATTTTTTTAGGCACCCAAAATAGGAGTGGATTTTTGAAAGAATATTTTTAAAATGCTATAAAGACGTGGATTTTTTAAGATTATATTTTTTAAATACCCAAAACATACATGCATTTTATTGGATGGAATATCTTCTGAAACCCCCACGACAGTCGTGGCTTTTTTAAAAAATATTTTTTCTGGTATTCATAGAGGAGTGTTTTTTTAAGAATAGTAGAGCCACAAATAAATTTGGATTTTTAAAAATATTTTTTGAATGGTCATAAAAACGTGTGGATTTTTACAAACATTTTTTGAAGGGACACGAATAAGCGAGGATTTTGTTCAATGTCGAAGGCGTGGAGGAGTGGATTTTTTAAAAATATTTTTTCCAGGGTATAAAGAAAGAAGCGGTTGAGAATTATTAATGAATATTTTTTAAGCATCACTACAAGGCATGGATTTATTTAAAATATTTTTTCAAGCATCCGAAATTGGCTTGGATTCATTAAAGAATATTTTCTAAAGCATCCAAAATAGGCGTAGACTTATTAAAGAATATTTTTTCAAACATCATGAAGGCGTAGATTTTTAAAAGAAGAATTACAGTGGATTTTTTTTTAAAGAATTTTTCAAATATCATCAAGCCGTAGATTTTGTAAAGAATCTTTTTCAAAGACCATCAAGGCGTAGATTTTTTTCAAGGATTCAACAAAGGCGTATTTTTTTTAAAGAATATTTTTTTCAAGGATCCAACCAAGGCGTAGATTTTTTAAAGAATATTTTTTTCAGGGATCCTACCAAGGCGTAGATTTTTTAAAAAAAATTTTTTGGGATCCCACCAAGGCGTAGATTTTTTTAAGAATTTTTTTTTTCAGGGATCCCACCAAGGCGCAGATTTTTTTAAGAATTTTTTTTCAGGGATCCCACCAAGGCGTAGATTTTTTAAAGAATTTTTTTTTCAGGGATCCTACCAAGGCGTAGATTTTTAACGAATTTTTTTTTTCAGGGATCCCACCAAGGCGTACATTTTTAAAGATTTTTTTTTTCAGGGATCCCTCCAAGGCGAAGATTTTGTTACACTATCAAGGCGTGGATTTATAAAAAAAACAGTGAGCGGAGTAGTATAGTCGGACGGGTCCGACCATACGATACCCTACTTTCTGCGGATTTTTATTTCGAGCCTGGACAATACTTCGTGATAGTTGCACCATCTTTCCCAATTAGAGGTCAACAGCACCTCTTCCTTAAACTGACATATTTTCGAATATTACTTATATTCAGTACTGTGCTTCTAATTACTTGTCCATATTCCCTTCACCATGGGTTGTGTTGTGATGTTTGGCTTCTAATTTCGATTCGAAAAAAAAAACACAAAATATTATTATCTGATCATCACCGAAAATTATAGGCGTTGTCCTTGACCATACATGTATCCTCATGGAATATTTCAAAGCGATCAGCGCTATATTTTCGCCCTCTAGTGTGGAAATGGGTTACTAAATAATATATGAATACGTAAACACCTGCAGTGCAACTCCCACATCCGAGTACATACGACAATATAATTGGTGACAATTTAAAGGTCAACCACACTTCTTGAATATACTACAAACGTCTCGGGTCTATTTCAACCAGGAGTAAATATATACGCCCCAGAATACAAATTTTGTAATTTTTTACACAACAGTCAGGGTCCATTTGACGCGCTAAATAATGACCTATCTTTATGAAAACAGGCATACCCCTTCTCCATGTAAAAATTCGTGACGTTTGGGTCATAATGCGCCCTCTAGAGCGACCAGAAAACCCGACAACAATTATGTGTTTGGTCCATTTCATCCCCTAAATATTAACCGATCTTTTCCAAAAGCAATAGGGGTCTTCATTGGCCAGAACCCATCCTACATGCAAAATTTCGTGAAGATTGGTTTATTACGGTGGCATGTATCGTTTTTACAAATTATAATGTACAGACGGACACACATGTCTAGATCGACTCAGCTAGTCGAGATATGACGATCGGTATACTTAAAGGGTCTAGGACCAATATTTCGCGGGGTTGCACAAAGCTTTAATACCCTGACAACATAGTTGTGTAGGGTATAAATATATTTTTGGTAAGAATATCAAGGCGAGGATATACAAAAAATTTTGTTAAGGCCATTAAGGCTAGAATTTATTAAGAAAAATAAGACATTCAGGTCGTGGATTAATAAAACATATTTTTTTCGAAAATAAAGCGTGGAAATCTTAATTTTTTGTTCCTTAAAAACTGTGTCTTTAGAGAATATTTTCCTGGTAATCTAGTCGGACCTGGATTTTTACGGAATACGTTTTCAAGCAACCAAATAAATATTTTAAATATATATTTTCATTGAATGTTTGAGTTCCCCGTATTTTTTTTTTGTTTCAAACTTTGGAATTTCCCCTTCTTTGTTTGATAAACTCACGCTGCGTTCTACAATGCCATTGAACTTGTTTTCCCTTTTTTTTCCATATCGTCTTATTCTTAAAAAAAAAAAAAAAAAAAAACAGAAACAGAAACAGAAAAAAAACTCTACAACTTGTTTTTAAAAGTTGTTTGTAGTTGTTGCTGTAGTTAATGTTCATCGATGAGTCGATTATTGGCTGATGGGCTATGAATCATCGATAGATTCCAATGTTGTTATCAACAAAATAAAACAATTGGCATAGCTAAAGTGTCAATCATTTTAAGGTCGGGTTTTTTTAGTCTGAATAGGTTTGTAATCTTTGTGGAATCTCCACGAATTTGGAATATTGAGAAAATATTCAAAAAGAGAGACAGAAAAAAATCGATGGTAATTTCAGAAGGGACTCACAGCATAAAAAGAAATCTAACAGTCAAAATATTGAATAATTTGGAATTAGTAGTTCCAAATATCTCAATTTCGTGGGAAAATTTATATTCAAGGATGTGTTTATAAGAGGAGGAAAAAGAAAAATATGGATATTTAGATAGCCACCCTATCTCTTAATGGAAAAAGAGAAACATTTGTATATACAGAGTGATCATAGATCAACAGTCATGAATAAGAATACCAAATTTTGAAGTCTCAATATTTACCCCACTCCATTCTCAAAAATCCCTTAGAACAAGTTCTTCACACTTCATTGGAAATTCGGCCCATATTAAAGTCTTCCTACTTCAAGGGGGATATGTCAGCATATCCCCTCTTCGGTGTCATCACAATAATTTTAAAGCGGTATTTTTTGTTCCTCTGTCGCCTTTGTTGTGATGCACATTGGAAATTCGGCCCATATTAAAGTCTTCCTACGTCAAGGGGGATATGTCAGCATATCCCCTCTTCGGTGTCATCACAATAATTTTAAAGCGGTATTTTTTGTTCCTCTGTCGCCTTTGTTGTGATGCGACCACTTTTTGTAAAGCCATAAAATAAAACGGCGTTTATCTGGGTAATCGATGCCAATGATATTGAATGGCTCATCTCGGCTGATGAGGTCTGACTAAGTCTGGTCGGTTTTTTCATTATGATTTTTTTTATTTTTATTTTTTATTGTTTTATTTATTATTGTTTTTCATTCTTAAGATTTTCAATGAGTTACCGACAATTAATCTAGCTGGTTAACTAGTCACTCCATATGTCTGTCTGTCTGTCTCATTTGTTGTTGTTTTGTGTTTTCTCTACATAGACAGTTGTCAATAATATTTATATAAATTTAATAAACCATAAAAGAGTCATTAATTTCAATGTTAATATTTATATTATCTGTTGTTGTTTTTTGCTGCTGTTGTTGTTGGTTTTCATATTGTTTATGTATTAATATGAATATAAATGATGATGAAATAAAAACAGAAAAGCAGGCAAAACCAAAACAACAAAAAACTAAAACATACTGGTCAACAATTTAAATACTATACGGTGACATTTTTCTCCCCCTCCCTTTAGTAAAATCTGGCTAGCTGAATACCCTACACTTTTGCAAAGGTCGAGAATGCAGGATGTATATTTCAAAATATTTTTACAACTACACAAAAATTTTTTTAAAAATATTTTTTTCCAAGTAACCCATACATTATATAGGCTTGCAACTGTTAAATTTTTTCAAGTACCCATCTATGCGTGGATTTGTTTAAAATAGTTTTTTCCAAGTACCCCATATAGGCATGGGTTTCAATAAATATTTTTTAAGTATCCCACAAAGGTGTGGATTTTTTAAAAATATTTTTCCAAGTGACCATTTAAGGCGGGGATTTGTATACCCTACACAACTATGTTTTCAGGTTATTATAGCTTTGTGCAGCCCCAAGAGTAACGCTGCGAAATATTGGTCCTAGATCCAGCTTCAAGTATACCGATCGTCTTATCTCGACTAGCTGAGTCGATCTAGACATGTGTGTCCGTCCGTCTGTCTGTCCATTATAATTTGTAAACACAAACAAATTTTGCATGTAGGATAGGTTCTGCCCAATGAAGACTTATATTGTTTTTGGGAAAGATTGGTTAATATTTAGGGGATTAAATGAACCAAATACTTAATTTTTGCCCGTTTTTCTGGTCGCTTCCGAGGCCGCAATTATGGTCCAAACATGCGAAATTTTACATGGAGAAGGCCAAAGAATAAGCATGCCTGTTTTGATAAAGATCGGTCAATATTTAGCGGTCAAATGGACCCTGACTTTTGTTTGAAAAATGACAAAATTTGTATTCTATAGCGTAAATATTTACCACTGGAAGACATAGATCCGAGAAGTTGATAGTGTATTCAAGAGGAGTGGTTGACATTTAAATTGATACCAATTATATTGTCGTATGTAATCGGATGTGGGAATTACACGTAAATATTTACAGTTGCTTACGTATTCAGATATTATTTAGTAAATTATTACCACACTGGAGGGCGCAAATATAGCGCTGATCGCATTGAAATGTTCCATAATTTTCGGTGATGATCAGATAACAATTTTGGGATGAAGTCGACCAATAACTTCGATAATATTCGGAAAATAAGTCAGTGTAAGGAAGAGGTGCAGTTGACCTCTCATCGGGCAAGACGGTGAAACTATATCGATATATTGCCCAGGCTCGGAATAAAAATCCGCAGAAAGTTACAGTTTCGTGGTAGTTGTATAGGGTATCGTGTGGTCGGCCCCGTCCGATTATACTGCTCCGCTCACTGGTTTAAATTTTTTTTTCAAATGCCCATTAAAAGGCGTGGATTTAAACAAAATATTTTTTCAAGTAACCATGAGTGGCGTGGATGTTTGAAAAAGGTCCACAGACAGATGTGGATTTTCATACCCCTCACCACACTGTGGTACTGGGTATTATTTCTTTGTTCATAAGGGAACGAGATAGACACATGGTTCCTTTTTAGAATCACTTTTGCATAGAATCACTTTTTGAGTCGATTTATGCATGTCAGTTCGTCTGTCCGTCGTCTGTAGATGTGAAATTTTAAACACAGTGAAGGTCGCATTTATGATCCGATTTGGATGAAATTTGGCCCAAGGACGAACCCTATTGAAATTGAAGAAAATCGGTTCAGATTTAGATATAGTTCCCGTATATAGTTTCGTCCGATTTAAGGTAAATGGGGCACCAAAGTCCCTATATATCTTTAGATTTGCACGAAATTTGGCATAGCGTATTGAATTGCGTCTATAATAATGTGTGCTAAGTTTCGTGAAAATCGGTTCAGATTTAGATATGGATCCCATATATATTTTCGTCCGATTTAAGGTAAATGGTGCACCAAAGTTCCTATATATTTTTTCGATTTGCGCGAAATTTTGCATAGTGTATTGAATTAAGTCTAGAATGATATGTGCTAAGTAAGAAGTAAGAAAATCTGGTCAGATTTATATATAGCTCCCATATATATTTTCGTTCGATTTAAAGTGAATGGGGCACCAAAGTCTCTATATATCTTTCGATTTGTACGAAATTTGGCATAGCGTACTGAATAATCTATAATAATATGTGCTAAGTTTCATGAAAATCGGTTCAGATTTACATACACCTCCTACATATATATTCGTCCGATTTTAAGTAAACGCGGTTCTAAAGATCCATAGCAAGGCCGAGTGACACAACGTACTGATGTTAATATAAATTAATTTGTGGAAAGTGTCCTTGAAATCGGTTCAGGTATACATATGGCTTCTATAAAAAATTTCGATCTTTCACACATTTACCCAAAGTGGTGAAGGGTATCATTTAGTCGGCCCATTCCGACTTTACTACTTTCCTTACTGGTTTTAATTTGCGGAATGAAATGGACCAAATACTAAATTCCTATCCGTTTTTCTGATCGCTCCAGAGAACGCAATAATGGCCCGAACATCGTGAAATTTTGCATGGAGAAGGGAATCGGGCCAAAGAATAAACATGCATGTTTTGATAAAGATCGGTCAATATTTAGCGGGTCAAATATTCTATAGCGTATATATTTACCCCTGAAGGACATAGACCCGAGAAGTTGATATTATATCCAAGAGTAGTGGTTGACCTTTAAATTAACACCAATTATATTGTTGTATGTGCTCGGATGTGGGAGTTACACCTAAATATTTACAGGTATCTCCGTATATGTATATTATTTAATAACCCATTATCACTCTAGAGAGCGGAACTACAGCGCTGATCGCTTTGAAATGTTCCATGAGGTTCCAGTTATGGTCAAGGACAACGCCTATAATTTTCAGTGATGATCAGATAAAAATTTTCGGATGAAGTGGACCGAAAGCTTAATATTGTTGTGTTATTTTCGAGTCAATCTATAGACCACAAATGAAAGCCGAACATCACAACAATACCCACGGTGAAGGGAATCTGGACAATAGCTGTACTGAATACTCGTAATATTCGAAAATATGTCAGTGTAAGGAAGAGGTGCTGTTTACCTCTAATCGGGCAAGAGGGTGCAAATATCACAAAATATTTCCCAGGCTCGGAATAAACATCCGCAGAAAGTTTGATTTCCGTGGTAGTTGTGTAGGGTATCGTATGGTCGGTCCCGTGCGACTATACTGCTCCGCTCACTGGTTTTTAATTTGCATTTGTTTTTTTTTTTTCAAGCCTAGAATTATTATATAAAAATCCTCGCATGCAATATTTTTTTGAAGAAAATATTTTCTTTAAATCCAAGTTTGTAATATAGGTGGGTTTAGTATTCAAGCTTTTTATACATCTTAAAAATATATTATATTCTTTATTCTAAGCTGGCACCGAAAAATAATTTTTAACGAATCTACGTTTGTAATGATCCTTGCAAAATTTTTTAATCTCAAATAAAAAATGGTCATTAATAAATATTGGTATATAACTAGATAGCCACTCATTTATACAAATATACAAAAAATTCACAACCAAGAATAACCACACAATTCATAATGACACACTCAAAAAAATATGCTAATAGGCAAGCCAGTGATCAGTCCGGCAGGCAGGTTGTCCGACAGGCAGACATACAAACATATTTTTTTATTAACTGTCGATGACACTAAAGTGGCCTTTAATATTTATTTATTGTTGCTGTTGTATTTTCTGTGGTATTTATTTCACTTTTGTTTGTGTTAATTTTTAATGAGCCTTTAATTTATCATAATATTGTCATCTGTCTGTTTGTGTGAGTGTGTGTGTCGGTTTGTTTATCATTCTGTGGTTATGGCCAATATCCAATGTAAACACAACACAAAACGAAAATGTTGACAATTCTAAGTGTTGATTCTTGACAATTAAAATGAGGAAATACTTATTTATCTACTTAGGCTAGGCCTCTCACAATTTAGACCTTGCCGATTCGTCGGCGACGACGACGACAAATAAAACGCAAAAATCGTGTCAATTATTTGCAAAGTATTTTATGATGTTCCGGATAATAAATTTTATGCAATTAGAGATTGTGATTTTTTTGTTGCTGTTTGGATTGGAGTTCAAAGCAATAGGGCAAGGTTGAGTAGTATACATAGGGGAATAACATTTTTTTATAATGAAATATGTGTTTGGAGAAGTCGTTGATCGTAGCTGAAAGGTCATATGGAACAATCTGGAAAATACATGTATGTACTTTTGTCATTAGAGATCTGACGACTTATAAAATATTTTTTAAAAAAATCCACGCCTGTCGGAGGACCTTATAAAATATTTTTAAAAAATAGTTTTAAAAAAATCCACGCCTGTCTGAGGACCTTATAAAATATTTTTAAAAAATCCACGCCTGTCTGAGGACCTTATAAAATATTTTTAAAAAATCCACGCCTGTCTGAGGACCTTATAAAATATTTTTAAAAAAATCCACGCCTGTCTGAGGACCTTATAAAATATTTTTAAAAAAATCCACGCCTGTCTGAGGACCTTATAAAATATTTTTAAAAAATCCACGCCCGTCTGAGGACCTTAAAAAATATTTTTTAAAAATAGTTTTAAAAAATCCACGCCTGTCTGAGTCCTTGATAAAATATTCTTAAAAAAAATCCTTAAAAAATCCACGCCTGTCTGAGTCCTTGAAAAAATATTTTTAAAAATCCACGCCTGTCTGAGGACCTTATAAAATGTTTTTAAAAAATCCACGCCTGTCTGAGGACCTTATAAAATGTTTTTAAAAAATCCACGCCTGTCTGTGGACCTTATAAAATGTTTTTAAAAAATCCACGCCTGTCTGAGGACCTTATAAAATGTTTTTAAAAATCCACGCCTGTCTGAGGCGTAGAAAATAGTTTTAAAAAATCCACGCCTGTCTGAGGACCTTATAAAATATTTTTAAAAAATCCACGCCTGTCATGGAAAATTTAAAAGCGATCAGCGCTATATTTCCGCCCTCTAGTGTGATAATGGGTTACTAAATAATATATGAATACGTAAGCACCTGTAAATATTTATGTGTAAGTCCCGCATCCGAGTAAATACGACAATATAATTGGTATCAATTTAAAGGTCAACCACTCATCTTGAACATACTATTAACTTCTCGGGTCTAGGACCTTCAGGTGCAAATATATACCCCATAGAATACAAATTTTGTAATTTTTCACACAAAAGTCAGGGTCCATTTGACCTGCTAAATATTGACCGATCTTTATCAAAACAATCATACTTATTCATTGGCCCGACCCCCTTCTCCGTGCAAAAATTCGCGGCGTTTGGGTCATAATTGCGGCCTCCGGAGCGACCAGAAAAACCGACAAAAATAAAGTTTTTGGTCCATTTCATCCCCTAAATATTAACCGATCTTTTCCAAAAACAATAGGGGTCTTCATTGGCCAGAACCCATCCTACATGCAAAATTTCGTGAAGATTGGTCCATAACTTTGGCCTGTATCGTGTTTACAAATTATAATGGACAGACGGACACACGTGTCTAGATCGACTCAGGTAGACGAGATGTGACGATCGGTATACTTAAAAGTGGGTCTAGGACCAATATTTCGCGGCGTTACAAACTTTTGGGGCTGCACAAAGCTATAATACCCTGACAAAATAGTTGTGTAGGGTATAAAAATCCACTCCTGTCTGTGGACCCCCAAAAATATTTAAAAAATCATCGTGTATGAACTTTATATAAAACTCCTAACATTTAAATTTTTCTCGTTACACCCTTATAAATTATCATTATTATTGAATGCCATATAAAAATATGTATGCACTTTATACAAAAAAAAAATCCATATCAGTTGTGAAGCATGGACTCAAACCCTTTTTCGGTTCGCCAGCGTGATGTTATTGTCAAGCTCTGTTATCAGCAATGTTAACTACCGGAAATGGATTGCGTTATGTTTGCAATACTAATTAAGTTTTTTTTATTTATTTATTTTCGATTTTACAACAACGTCATTGTTGTTGTTGTTGTGGCTTTTAATCAACCTTCATGCGCATGCGCACGGACATATATATGAATGTGGAGAGAATATGACTAATTCCTGGTTAAGTAATCGTAACCGAAAAATGTTTGTTGTTAATATGTCAGGGTTTTTGTGGTAAAATGATGGGGTATAAAATTGCAGTACCGAAGTTATTTCATGTAGAGAAAAAATAAATATGTATGTAAGAAGGTGTAAAAAATGGTGCAAACATATATGGAAATAAGAGAAGGTATAACCTGAATTGTTAAATTAAAATTGGCCTGTTTCCGTACTGCAAGAATCTATTAATTTTTACTATTTTTTCCGATATTAATGATATCGGAAAAATTGTTATCGAAGTAAAAAATTCCACATGCTTGCAGGTTCATGAACAGACCATATGTGTAAATTTTCTCATTTTTTTTATAAAATATTCTCAAAAATTGCCCAAAAATTGTGAGGTGAAAGTAGCATCGCCAAAAAACCAATTATAGTCTGCATTAATATATATTTTCAATAAAATTCTTACCTTATATATGTCCTGAAAATAAAAAGAATAAAAATTAATATTAATAATAATTTCTTATATTTTAATATATTAAAGTTTTAATTGTTGTTGTTTTTTTTTATTTTTATTTCTTTACAGGTAAATACAAAAAAAATCATCACCAAGTTTTCTGTCGCAAAACGAACTCATCATAAGGTTTGTTATTCAAATAAACAAATTGTTGTTATTGCTGTCGTTGTTGTTGTTGGATTTGGAAAAACCATGACAACTTTTATTGCCGATGTTGTTATTGTCAAAATGCAATAACAATAATAACAACAACAATAATTAAGAAATGAGGTCGAATCATACATACAACATGCAAAAATTATCAAAATGGAACAGAAAGGGCAAGCGGGAAGGGGTGGTAACAATATGGGAAAGAAATTCGAACATGTTACACTGTTATTTATCAATATTTTGTTGTGACAATGTAATGACGTGGATACATACATAAATATAAATACAGTATTGTTCGGTTAATTGCACATCAAAATTTGCACAATTTTTTGTTCAATTAACCGAGGAACCAATTATCCGATACCCGCTTAATTGAACTGTTCGTTCAATTACAGAAATCACGCATTATTGGGTGAAATTAATTTCTAATATTAGTGTCAAAGATTTTCGCGGAACATAGCACAAATCATTCTAGACTAAATTTAGAAAATATATATGGAGGCTATATCTAAATCTGAACAGAGTTTCATGAAACACATCATTCTAGACTCAATTCAATACGCTATTCCAAATTACCTGCAAATCAAAAGATATATTGAGGCTTTGGTGAACCATTTACCTAACATCGGACGAAAATATATACGGGAGCTATATCTAAATTTGAACCGATTTTTCTCAATTTCAATAGTTCCTTAAGCCGATAAAATTGGTATACCACATTTCATCTAAATCGGATTTTAAATGCGACCTGTACTTTTGTTTACAGTTTAATATCAACAGACGGACGGACATGCATAAATTGACTCAGAAAGTGATTCTATGCATATTCTCAAAAGGAACCATGGGCCTATAAATATGCAAGATTTTTTCAATAATAATGCAATTAACCGGTGAAAAATAACAGGAAATTTATTTTCGATGACATGAATTTTGAACCAATTAAACGGGAAAATCAAATATCAGGGATTAATTATCCGAGGAAATTTACATGTGTTTTCGTACTGACAGAAACCAATTAAGGTAGAAAGACTGAAAAGTTTGTTTCACAAAAAAAAGATTTAAAATGATGGCAAGTGAATACTTTAAAGGACATAATCAATATACGTAATGAATACTGAAATTTTTAAATTACGTAATGAATACTGAAATTTTTAAATTATTTAGCGTCGATTTAATCGATAGTAGTGAAAAAGAATAAAAAACTTCCTAAGATCCACATAAAGCCCTCAAGTAAATTTGCTTATTTTTCATTTAGAAAATACATATCAAAATTCCCAAACTTAGACAGAAGACATCCAACATGATATTCGTCAGAAAAATGTCTTAAATAATCTATAAGTGTTTTATTTAATATTCTTCCTAAATATTCCTAAAACATCATTGAAAATCTATGACAGTTGGTTTCATAAACAATTTTTAGCACCTAAGAAAATATTTCTTAAAAAATTTGTATAATCTCTTAGAAAATATATGCTAATCCTGCTAATGAAATATAGACGTGTTGCAGAATTTCCTAATCTGTTGGTAAATATTCTAAATAAATAGAATTCAAAAAATTGCGTCTGGATGTTTTCTGATAGTTTTCTCAGAAATTGTTTGAAACCGACCATATGATACCCTACCACGGAACACTAACTTTCTGCGGATTTGTATTTCTTACATGGTCAATATTTTTCGCGATATTTGCGCCCTTTTAACCGATTAGAGATCAACGGCTACTCATTCTTACCCTGGAATATTTTCGGAATCAAAACAGTCATTTTAATTAGTTGACCAGGTTACCTCCCCCATGTGATGTGTTGTGATGTTCGGCTTGTTTTTTTTTTTTTTTTTTTTTTTGTTTGGCCAGTAGAGCGATTTAAGAAAACACACA
>NW_026877503.1:0-22121 GCF_032173495.1 Musca vetustissima
AAGTCTTTACGGGCTCCTATTTTAAGTTTTCATGGACCTCTATGAGAAGTCTTTCTAGACATCTACGAAAAGTCTTTAGGCACTCATATGAAAAGACTTCATGGACTTCTATAAGAAATACGTATGGACTTCTATGAGGAGACTATCACGGACTCGTATAGAAGACCTCATGAACTTTAATGAGCTGATTTGCTGAACTTCTATGAACAAATTTAGGGACTTCTACGAGTATCTTTCATTGACTTTTATGTGAAGTCCTCATGGACTACTATAAGAAGTATCCATGGTCTTATATGAGAAGCACTCATGGACTTATGTAAGATGTCCTTGGGTGCATTTATGAGACTTTTACATAAATCCTCATGGACTTGTATAAGAAGTCCACACGAACTTTTACAAAAAGTCTTCAGGGACTTCTATGAAAAATCCTCATGGACAATGTAGTCTATGAGATTTCTTGAAGACCCCATGGATTTCTGTAAGAAATTGGCAGGAACTTTAGAAGTTCCTGTCTTCATGGGCTCCTATTTTAAGTTCATGGGAAGTCTTTCTGGACTTCTACGAAAAGTCTTTAGACACTCATATGAAAAGACCTCATGGACTTCTATAAGAAATACATATAGACTTCTATGAGGAGACTATCACGAACCCGTATAGAAGACCTCATGAACTTTAATGAACAGATTTGCTGAACTTCTATGAACAAATTTAGGGACTTCTATGAGTATCTTTCATTGACTTTTATGAGAAGTCCTCATGGACTACTATAAAAAGTATCCATGGTCTTATATGAGAAGCACTCATGGACTTATGTAAGACGTCCTATGGTGCATTTATGAGTAGTCCTGATGGACTTTTCTAGTAGTCCCTATGTACTTCTATGTGAAGTCCTCATGTACTTCGATGATTAGTCAACAAGGTCTCTATTGGATAGAAGTCCTTATAGGCTCCATTAGAAGTCCTCATAAACTTCTATTTGAAGTCTTCTTGGACTTTTATGAGAAGACTTCACGGGCTCCTTTGAAAACTTTTCATGAAGCATCGTGTACAACATTGAGAAATATCCATGGCCTCATAACTTCTATGACAAGTGGTCATGGTCTTCTGTGAGAAGTCGCCATGGACTTCCAATAGAAGAGCAGATGTGGTTGGACTCCTATGAAAAGTACACATGGACTTCTATGAGAAGTACCGATTGACTTCGATTAGAAGTCTTCAGGGAATCTTTTAGAAGTCTTCATGATACATTATCATGGACTTCTACGAAATGTCTTAAGGACTTTTTGAAAAGTCCTCTTTGATTTCTATGAGAAGTCCTCGTTTACTTCTAACAGCAATCCTCGTTGACTTCTATAAGAAGACCTCTTGGATTTCTGGCATTTCAAATTAACGGTAGGTGGTTCACATTTAAGTGTATCCACCATTTTATGAATTTTTATAGTTTTCGTAGTTCATAAACGTTACATAAACGAAAAGGTATGTAAAAAGATTTCCTAGATCCACATTATAACAATAAATATTGGTCGAAATAATTCGAAATGGCAACATGCCTGATAGAAATGCTGTAGGTCGGTCCAAACCAAACAGAATTGTCTGTTTGGTCAACACATTCATCATTGGTTAACAACAAATCATTACTTTCTCATCGATATTTGATTTAATATTTAACCGAAAATAAAATTTCTAACAATTGTGGATGAAAAAAAATACTAAATAATAAAAACGATGTGGTTTTCATCTATGTGCCGTAGGACTGACGGCTGTCAATAAATTTGTTAAAAGTGTTAATTACTTATAAAAATATTTTCTGTGTAATGTCCAAACAGAAAATTGAAAGTTTTCGAAATATGGTGACAAAAAGTGTGCATGTGTGAGTGTGTGCTTGCGAGAAGAAAAAGTTCAGTGAATGCAATACAAATACAATTTAATTAAATTAAAAATAATAATATTAAATACACTAATTGTTTCCAATTGCTAAAAATATTAAATAATATTTTGGATTTCATAATATGAAAAAAAGTTTACTGCCAGATCCCCCTACCACCAATAAACATATTTTTGACTTTGTGATTTGACGCTATGTGGGCCATTGAGCCAATCAAGCGTAGCAAACATAACATAACTCGTGTTATTATTTCGATCACGTTCTTCATTTCCTTACAAAATTATTATTTTTTTTTTTTGGTTTGGGCAGTCGAAGGGCTCATGACAAAAAAGTCGACCCAACTTTCATTTCCCAAGTTTAAATGGCGTTGAATGTTCGTTGGTATGCAACGCTGTTGTCCGTTGCAACGTTTTTTGCAAAAAAATCACAATTGCACTGGCAATTCATTCATGTCGGAAGGGGGATTTGGATCTTAAATACTGCAAAGAAATTTAAAGGAATGCATGCACAATGGTTGGAACTTCAGCATTCCATGCCCCGTGCAAAAAAGGAGACAAGACGAAGTTTCCATCGTATATAAAGTGCGTGCGTAATGCTGCTTCAGATCCGCAATCTACCATTGGCCAGATTTTAACTCTGCGCCAAATTCCACGAAAAACAAATCAACACATTCCATCCCTTTCCGTTCAGTGGTGTTTAAAACTACGTCTTCCTTTGGCATTCCTGCAAAATTAATACGGCTATGCCGGATAACTTTAAATGGCACAAGGTCAGCAGTTATACTTTAAAAGGGCCTATCGAAACCCATCAATACCGAACGAGGATTCAGACAAGTTGACAGTTTGTCGTGTAATCTTTTTAACATCCTGTTGGCAAAGGTCATACGAGATGAAAATGTGAACAGAAATGACCGATGACATAGATATAATGGGTCGAACATTGCGAGTGGTAACATCCACCTTTGAAAAAATTGAGAAGGAGTCTACCAAAGTGGGTCTGGCAGTAAATGGCGAAAAGGCCAAGCTGATGGTATCAACGCGCAAGACGTCTAGTAGACTCGGACCAACTGTGGAAATTGAAAATTACAGTTTCGAGGTGGTGAACGATTTTATATACCTCGGTACTGCTATAAACGAAACTAATAACATCAGGCTTTGAAATCCGGATGCTTGGCCAACAGGTGCTACCATGGTCTGAGTAAGCAATTCAAAAACAAGACCACCTCCCGCCAGACCAAACTCACATTATACAAGACGCTGATACTAGCTGCGCTGTTTTATGGATCTGAAGCATTGGTACTTTCGCAAAGCAAATCAAAGATCTGTGGGTTAATTTGCGTCGACGTACATCGACATAGTAAGGCATTTCAATCTGTAGCGACTACGTTGTGAGAATGGATGAGGATGCCCCAACTCAAAAGGCATATCAAATCGAGCCAACTAATGGTTCACACAGAACGGGAAGGCCACGAATTTGATGGGAAGATCAAGTGCAAGACAAAATTTCGGAACATGGTATTTTAAATTGGAAGAGCTACGCACAAGACTGATGCGCCTGGAAATCTATTTATACCCTACATAACTATGTTGTCAGGTTATTATAGCTTTGTGCAGCCCCAAGAGTTTGTAACGCCGCGATCGTCATATCTCGACTAGCTGAGTCGATCTAGACATGTGTGTCCGTCCGTCCATTATAATTTGTAAACATGATACAGGCCACAGTTATGGACCAATCTTCACGAAATTTTGCATGTAGAAAGGGTTCGGCCCAATGAAAACCCATATTGTTTTTGGTAAAGATCGGTTGATATTTAGGGGATGGAATGGATCAAACAGTTAATTTTTGTCGGTTTTTCTGGTCGCTCCACAGGCCGCAATTATAGCCCAAACATCTCGAATTTTTATATGGAGAAGGGGATTGGGCCAAAGAATAAGCATGCCTGTTTTGATGAAGATCGGTCAATATTTATCGGGTCAAATGGACCCAGACTCTTGTGTGAAAAATTATAAACATTGTATTCTGTGGCGTATATATTTACTCCTGAAGGACATAGAGCCGAGAAATTGATAGTATATCCAAGAGGAGTGGTTGGCCTTTAAATGGACCGAGAACTTATTTTTATACCCTTCACCACACTGTGGTACAGGGTATTATGTCTTTGTGCATATGTTTGTAACAGGCAAAAATTATCGAGATAGACCCATTGATCGATTTATGCATGTCCGTCTGTCCGTCCGTCCATGTATTTTTGTTAACAAAGTACAGGTCGCATTTATGGTCCGATTTGGATGAAATTTGGGACAGGTCCCTTAATTGGCCCAAGGACGAACCCGATTGAAATTGGAGAAAATCGGTCCACGTTTAGGCATATAAGGGTACCCCCCAATTTTCGGTATTTTGAGGTTATTTAGCACGTTTTTTAACTGAATTCGCTGAAATTTGGCACTTTGAGTTCTTATTGGGTAGCAAATCTTCCTACTAAAAATTTTAAATATAGGTCCATTTTTTTGGATAGTCCCCATATAAGGGTATCCCCAATTTTCGGTATTTTGGGGGTTTTGATCGCATTTTTGGATCGAATTCGCTGAAATTTGGTACTTTGAGTTCTTATTGGGTAGCAAATTTCCCTACTAAAAATTATAAATATAGGTCAATTTTTTCGGATAGTCCCCATATAAGGGTACCCACAATTTTCGGTATTTTGGGGTTCTTGAGCTCGTTTTATAACTGAATTCTCTGAAATTTTGTACATTGGGTTCTTATTGGGTACCAAATTACTCCACTAAAAATTATAAATATAAGTCCAGTTTTTCTGGTAGTCCCCATATAACGGTACCCCCAAATTTTTGGTATTTTGGGGGTTCTGATCGTATTTTTCGACCGAATTGACTATAATTTAGTACGTCGAGTTCTTATTAGGTAGCAAATCTCTCCACTATAAATTATAAATATAGGTCAATTTATTCGGGTAACCCCCATATAAGGGTACCCCCCAATTTTCGGTATTTTGGGGTTCTTGAGCGCGTTTTTCAACCAAATTCTTTGTAATTTGGTTTTTTGTACCCTTCACCACACTGTGGCACAGGGAATTATGTCTTTGTGCATATGTTTGTAACAGGCAAAAGGAATCAAGATAGACCCATGGTTCCTTTTGAGAATATGCATATAATCACATTTTAAGTCGATTTATGCATGTCCGTCCGTCCGTCTGTCTGTCCATGTTAAATTGTAAACAAAGTACAGGTCGCATTTATTATCTGAATTGGATGAAATTTGGCATACGTCACTTATTTGGCCCAAGGACGAACCCTATTGAAATTGGAAAAATCGGTTCAGATTTAGATATAGCTCCCATATATATTTTCGTCCGATTTAAGGTAAATGGTGCACCAAAGTCCCTATCTATCTTTTGATTTGCACGAAATTTGGCACAGCGTACTTAATTGAGCCTAGAATGATGTGTGCTAAGTTTCAAAAAAATCGGTTCAGATTTATATATAGCTCCCATATATATTTTCGTCCGATTTAAGGTAAATGGTGCACCAAAGTCCCTATATATCTTTCGATTTGCACGAAATTTGGCACAGCGTACTTAATTAAGCCTAGAATGGTGTGTGCTAAGTTTCATAAAAATCGGTTCAGATTTATATATAGCTCCCATATAAATTTTCGTCCGATTTAAGGTAAATGGTGCACCAAAGTCCCTAAATAACTTTCGATTTGCACGAAATTTGGCACAGCGTACTGAATTAAGCCTAGAATGATTCGTGCTAAGTTTCGTGAAAATCGGTTCAGATTTAGATATAACTCCCATATATATTTTCGTCCGATTTAAGGAAAATGGTGTACCAAAGTCTCTGTATACCTTTCGATTTCCACGAAATTTGGTACAGCGTACTGAATAAAGTCTAGAATGATGTGTGTTAAGTTTCGTGAAAATCAAAAATGCGACGTCTGTTAAGATTCATCTGTTGAATTTACCCAAAGTGGTGAAGGGTATCATATAGTCGGCCCCGTCCGACTTTACCACTTTCCTTACTGGTTTTGACTCTACAATTATAAGCCGAACATCACAAATGTTCTGTCACAAGCCAGCCAAGTAAGTAAGCATTTTAGAGCTCGTGACTATATTGACTTTATTTGTGAGAGACCTACTGAAATGTTGGAAATATTAAAAAATAGGGACCATTATTTCGATTATAATAAAGATTTAATGTATTTTACTGAATTTTGTTAAACAAACTTTCCTATAGCTCTTAAAAATCACCGTCACCATGCTTTCAGACTTTGGCTGTCTCGATATTTTCATGATTTTAGTGCACTGTGTATTAGGTGAGAATTTTCCACAGCCACTACCTCTACACGCTTCATCACGAAATCATAGTTCAAATTTCAGAATTCTAGGTCGTTAAATGTCAGTTGTACAATATGTAGTACCTTGGAGTAGTCCTTTCGTACTACGAATTCCAACAAAAACACCTACGCACCCGTATTGACCCACATATAGCTTTGGCCGTTTCGTCTGGACAATGATTATTGGAATAGTCATTTTAGAGCCTCTTAGAAGTAGTAATATTCACATTCCTACAAGCAAAATGTCCAGCATTAGCCATTTCGTCTGGTCGTTAATCATCATTCAGTACATATCACTTAACTCTTTTATGCATAAAGATACATTTTTCTCACTTTGCAATTGTACATGATTTCCAATAATTGCAATTATCGATTTTAACACATCAATTAAAAAAACTACACTGATCATAAATTACGTTACATCCATATTTATTGAAATTATTGAAATTCTATTAGATACTTATATCTAAATTAGAAAATAACCGCTGTCGATAAATCAAATTCAATATCACCACACTTCCATGTACGAATTGATTTTCTTCTTAATAATTTCAATAATTTGTCATTATAGTTTTTGAACTAAATTGGATGAAAATCGTACACATTTTATATATTAAACAAATTAATATTTCATTGATGTGTACTTTGTTTCAATAGAGTTAGCAAAACGAAAGACTTAAGACAAAAACCTGTCAATATTCAATAGTTTACCATTTTTGGTGACACGACACTGAACAGGTCCTTTTTGTGGCAGTGTGCAAATATATCATTTTTCCAGTTTGGCCATTGGACAATTAGCACTACCATGCCACATAACTAGTTAACGGTTTAGCGCTATGGCCAACATAGCTAGCTCCCACTATGTGGTCTCAGTTGGCATTGGTTTCCATGAAGTGAAGTGCTCATGGTTATGCCTGATTGTTGTCTCTCCAAAAACTCAATGAACTTGTTTGTGGTTATACTCTCTTCCATAAACCACATTTCTCTTTCGTTTAAAGCCAAAACCACTCTTAGCTGTCTTAGGCAGTTCGGGTGTATGTATGCGGCGATAGGCCAAGACGAAAGCCGGTATAAAACTTCTTTGGTATGCTAGTCATGGCTTAATATTACCTTGAACTTGGTAGTGTGCGGATGGTTTTTCGTTAGTTCTTCAGTCAGTGACTTAGTTGGTGCTGAGCATCATCTTGAAAATAAAAAAATAAACACAAATATGAGCAACGGAATAAAAGTGTAACAACAGCCATATGCATGAGTTTGTTTGTTAATAAATTGAGTGAAATTGTGTGGTGCGCTTTAAAGAAATTCACTTAATAAACCAAAAAAGAAGAAGACGTCAACGAATAACGACAAACGAACGAACGGTTGCTGCAACGGAAAACAATTTTGATTCTCCAAACCCCGAATTATGATAATGATGTAAAACAGTATAGAACCGCTATTGGCTCGTAGTGGTATTAACATAAATGCAACAACAACAACTGGAATAGTAGTAACATAAACGAACATATCGATGACAATTAAAGTAACGGATTTCTGGTGAAGTGTGAGAGTGTGGGTTTGTTTTGTTTCTTAAGTTAGACGTTGTTTACTTTTGTTTTGTGATACAAAAACCTATAACCAGAATAACTATAACCAGAATTGGTATTTGTGGATCCAAACACATGGATCGATATTACAGCATGAGTTTGCTTTTGCTGGCATTGGCTGCTTTGATGTCAAATGTCCACAGCTGGAGTGCAATACCTGCAGCGGCACACAACAGTATTAATAATGGCCACCAAAGAAATGGTAAGTTTTGAATGTTATGTGCGATTTCGTATGTTTTTTTATCAAGTTTTGTAATTTTTTCATCTGTGTTTTATTTGTGCAATACTTGTTTTGGCGACTGCTCATCTTATTTGTGATCAAAATGTTGTGCTGTTGTTTTCTCTCTCGAAATTTCCAAACTTTTACTTAAGATAGACAATATAAAAATTTTCTGTAAATTGGAAACAAGTTATATCAAGGTTATGCAAATTGACTGCGAATATAGTAAAAATATAATTGGTATACTATAGGATGGTTATATCAAATTTATCATTCCGTTTGCAACAACTCGAAATATTCTCCGTATACCGCATAAGGTATATATATTCTTGATCAAAATAAAATTCTATGTTGATTTTGTCATGTTGGTTGCCATTAATATTCACTTTTCTCCAGGCAGTAATTTTTATAGATAGATATTTTCTGTACATGTTCATCAAATTATCTTTTATGTACAATATTTAGAATCTTTAAGTTCGAATCCTACAACTCATGAGAACTATGCCCAGAATATTTTTTTTGACAGATAAAAATTACATGCAAAATTTCAGTATTTGTATAGTTTAAGTTAATTGGCCCCCAAATACACGGTTCAATAATATTTAATATAAAACAAAATAATAAAAATTGAAAATAATTGAAAATAACCATTAAGAAAAGGACGAAAAACGGACGGGACTATATGATACCCTTCGATACGACTCTTTACTTACTTGTTACAGAACGGTTGTTCTATAAGCCGAGCTTAATCTTGTGCGCAGGTCCACCAATTTGGAAGACCACGTTCCAAGATGTTGTTTTCTACTTGGTCTTTCCATCTAATTCGTGGCCTTCCTCTTCTACGGGAACCATCAGTAGGCTCATTTTTATATGCCTTTTGAGCTGGGGCATTTTCATTCATCCGCACAACATGGCCTAGCCACCGTAGTCGCTACAGCTCAATACGACTGACTATGTCGATGTCCGCGTATAAATTGTAGAGTTCGTGGTTCATTCGACGCCGATATTCACCGTCGACGCAGATCGGCCCGTAGATCTTTCGGAGAACTTTTCTCTCAAACACCACAAGAGCTGCCTCATCTGCTTGCGCAAGTACCCATGCTTCTGATCCATATAATAGCACGGGTAGTATCAGCGTCTTGTAAAGTGTGAGTTTGGTCTGGCGGGAGGTGGCTTTGTTTCTAAACTGCTTACTTAGGCCATAGTAGCATCTGTTGGCCATCACAATCCTTCTCCGAATTTCAAAACTGATGTCATTCGTTTTATTTATGGCGGTACCAAGGTATATAAAGTTCTCAAGTTCCACAGTTGGTCCGAGTCTACTGGACGTCTTGCGCGTTGATACCATCAGCTTGGTCTTCTCGCCGTTTACTGTCAGACCCACTTTGGCAGACTCCTTTTCAATTTTTTCAAAGGTGGCTGTTACCGCTCGCAATGTTCGACCCATTATATCGATGTCATCGGCGTAGGCGAGTAACATGTGTTGTTTGGTGTACAGAGTGCCATATCCGTTCCCCATTGCGTCTCGTATGACCTTTTCCAGTAGGATGTTAAAAAGATCACACGACAAACTGTCACCTTGTCTGAATCCTCGTTCGGCATTGATGGGCTCCGATAGGTCCATTCCTACTTTGACTGCTGACCTTATGCCACTTAAAGTTATCCTGCATAGCCGTATTAATTTTGCAGGAATGCCGAGCGCAGACATGGCTTTAAACAACTCTGAACGGATAGGGCTATCGAATGCGGCTTTATAGTCGACAAATAGGTGGTATGTGTCGATGTGTTTTTCGTGGGTCTTTTCCAGAATTTGGCGCAGAGTGAAAATCTGGTCAATGGTGGATTTGCCAGGTCTGAAGCCGCATTGGTATGGTCCGATGATGTCATTGACCATTGGCTTCAATCGTTCACACAGCACACTGGATAGCACTTTATATGCGATGGGAAGGAGACTTATTCCTCTATAATTGGCACATAACGTGTTGTCTCCTTTTTTGTGCACGGTACACAGGATGCTGAGGTTCCAATCATCGGGCATGCATTCATCCAGCCAAATTGTGCTAATCAGCTGGTGCATGCTCCTGACCAGCATTTGGCCACTTAGCGGACATGGTTTTCAAATAATAAAGATTGTCAATGTCTTGATGTGGGTCTTTGGTGTAAAGGAGAAAATATTTAGTTAAACATGGATCTGCAGTCCGCTTGAGATAAGAGATTATTCTTGTTCCTGTACACTATAATAAGCTAGGAGTTTTCTATTGCCACATGTGGTATTTTTGGGTGAAATCTACAATACAGGTTGATATGCATGTATAGCGTGCTTGCCACATGTGAGATAAAGAAAAGTGTGTGTCCACTCCATGTGTTATGGCAGATGGGTTCACGCACTCTCTCTCTTTTACACATTAGTCTTAGAGAGGTGAAGTCATATTGTCTTAGTTCTTAAGGATCACTTTTTATATTAATAAATTAGTTTGTAAATTCACCAAGAAGAGGAAAGTGCGGAGAATATCCGTGCTAACATAGAACCTTGTTGAACACTATAGGATACACAAAATTTCGCTGTGATCGTAAAAACATTATTGGTGTATAACAATTTACTTGAAATCGGATGAAAATATATAAAGTGTTAATCATTTTCGTGCTTTCAAAAGCAAACGTAAATAAAACACAAATAAAATATATTTTTCGGGATATATTATTATTCCATACACAACTATGTGAGATGTAAGTCCTAGACACACCTTTTGGTATACCGATAGTCATATCGTTTGTTCGTCTATTCATTATAATTGTTAAACACAGTTATGAACCAATCGCCACGAAATGTTGCATGTAGGACGGATATTGGCCGATGAAGACCCCATTGTCTTTGGTAATTATCTCTTAATATTTATCGGATGAAATGGGTTATAAACTTAATTTTTGTGAGTGAAATCGAACCACACTTTTGTTTGAAAAACGAAAAAAGTTATATTCTATATTTACTCCTGAAAACATAAACCCAAGAAGTTCATAGTGCATCCAAGAGGAGTAGTTGGCATTTTAATTGATACCATTTATATTGTTCTACGTATTCGGATGTGGGAGTTATACTAAGATAATTACAGGTGTCTATATGTTTTGATTCGGTTAGTATTAGCACTACCACACTAGAAGGCGAAAATGTCGCCCGGTTCGCTATGAAGTTTTACATGAGATAAAGGACGTCACCTACAAACTTCCGTGATGATCAGATGATAGTCGAGGGATGGAATGGACTAATAACTTTTTTCTGCATGGTTTTCTAGCCGCTCTAGAGACCACTTTTGTAAGCTGAACATTACATTTTACATTTTTCACTTGGAAAGGATCTGGCCAACTATTTAGGGTCAACTTAACCATGACTTTTATGTCTAAAATACGTAATTTGAATCGTATGGCGTAAAGTTTACTCCAGTATAACATGATTCGTAATATATGCCAGGATAAGAAAGAGCAGCTATTAGCCTGAAATCAATTATGAGGGAGCAAATATCGTGAAGTATCGAAATAGAGTGACGGAATATATAATAAAATATGCCAGGGTAAGAAAGAGCAGCTCTTAACCTCAAATCAATTATGAGTGTGCAAATACCGCGAAGTATCGAAGTATAGGGACGGAATGTAGATCTGCATAAAAATTAAAGTTCGGTGGTAGTTGTATAGGGTATCATATGGTCGGCCCCGTCTAAATTTTCTGCTCCGCTCACTGGTCAGTTGAATGACATCTACGCAAACAGTTGCAAACATTGATTGTCTTGAGGTAATTTTCGGCCACATATTGGACGGTATCTCAAGAGTTGCAAATTTATCTATATAAATCTGGCCTTTTGGGTATCAACATAAAATAGTCTATTGATTTGAACGCCATGACCTTGGTGGCCAGTTGTTACCGCCACGACGAGAAAGTACGCGACCAATGACGTCATATTCTCTCGAGTTATGTGGCATGTGACACCGTCTTGTTGAAATCACATTTTCTGCATTGAAGAATGGCAGACAAAAAAGTATTTTATCATATTACAATAACTCTTCGAATTGACGGTGGCTATTGTTTTCGAAGAGGTATGGACCAAAGAGATCACCAAACAGTGAATTCTTCTGGATGTAATGGAATTTGTTGGAAATAATGCCATCGACCTACTGTTGTTCAAGCACCCATTGCACTTAAATAAGGTGTTGTGAAAGGTCAGCTAGTTTCAGTTTTTGTGTGAACTGGAATTTTATGTGCATGTAGGTGCAAAATACGCCATAATGGGCCTTGAACCAGTCCTAATTCCAGAGCACGGTAAGAAATCGACATATTCGGGTCTTCGGCAACATTTTCATTTACAGTTGCGATATTTTCAGTGGAACGAGCAAAATTATGATGCACAGGCCTTACAATATTTGTAAACGCTTCTTCAAACTTTTTCACAATTTTGACAATTGCTTGCGATGTTCGACAAATATTAAATGTGACAGAATCACTATTTTTGTAGTAGGTTTTAATAATTCGTAAGAGTTACGGGATATTTAGCGATACATATTCGTTAATTCCAGACTATCAACTGAAACAGACAAATGTCTAATTTCAGCCCTATACTTTTAAAACCACAAAATGGTTAACCCTGTACAAACTGTCCTAAAATTAAATAAATACTATCAAATACTATCAACTTCTCGGGGATATGTCCCTCAGGAGTAAATATATACGCTGTAGAATAAACATTTTGTCATTTTTTCACACAAAAGTCAGGGTCCATTTGACCCGCTAAATATTGACCAATCTTTAGCAAAACAGGCATACTTGTTCTTTGGACCAATTCCCTTCTCCATGTAAAAATTCGAGATGTTTGGGCCATAATTGCGGCCTCTGGAGCGACCAGAAAAACCGACAAAAATTAAGTATTTGGTCCATTTCATCCCCTAAATATTAGCCGATCTTTAACAAAACAATAGGGGTCTTCATTGGGTCGAAACCTTCATACATGCAAAATTTCGTGAAGATTGGTCCATAACTGTGGCCTGTATCGTGTTTACAAATTATAATGGACAGACAGACGGACACGCATGTCTAGATCAACTCAGCTAGTCGAGATATGACGATCGGTATACTTAAGGGTGGGTCTAGGACCAAGATTTCGCGGCGTTACAAACTCTTGGGGCTGCACAAAGTTATAATACCCTGACAACATAGTTGTGTAGGGTATAAAAATATGTATGTCTCTCTCATATAATGCAAAGTTATTAATAATTTACTACCCACCTTAATATGTATCAATGAGTGTGTTTTTTTACTATTTTACAGCTATGTGTATATACCAACATATCACTTTCTATGACAATTGATTGAATGCTAATTAAATTTGATGGAATAATGGGTGTATCGCACATCGCTTCAATGTGTCTTTGTGAAGACAATTAGTTTGAAGTTGGTTTCTTAAGTCTTTTGTTTGTCTTGACAAGACAACTTCAAGCCATGAATTTTATTACAGAAAAAAATGTTATTTTTGCACGTAACAAGAAAAATCTCAGATGGTCAGTTGGGTCATATGTGTGTAAACAAAAATTGACTTAATATGCATATACATTCTGCTAAAAGTGTTGAAGATCCACAAAGCTAAGTATAAATATTTTTTGGGGAGAACACATAAGTATATATGAAAACAATGATATTTTTTGTCTAAACAACAAAAACTCAGTTAGGAATTTCTAGAGTTCACATGCATGTTATATTGTTTCAATTTGTAAGGCGTGCAATGATATGCTTAAGAGTTTTTACCTTCTTTACCCGCGAACAGAATAAAGCCATAAGCGGTCTTTCATTTAATTATATTGTTGTTTTTTTTTTTTTTTTGTTGCCATACACTTTACACATCTTTGGCATTGTAAACGTTACTCCAGCTCTCTTCTGGCTGTGAGTGTTAACGAAAGGGTGTTGAATGAAATGGTAGCTACAATGTAGGTCATATTTTCATGGTTATGGCAAAGAACAAACTGAAAAACTTTATAAAAACGAATGAAAAATAAGAATTAGTACGAATGTCAAAGTACTAAACCAAGTTACTTTTATTGTTTGTGTTGTTAACAAGTCTATTAACATGACGATTTGCAAATAGAAAATAAAAGAAGAGTAGACAAAAATAATAGTTTGTTTAAAAAAATTATGGGGTTATCAAATTAGTATATTATGTTAATAGTAAGCTTTCAAAGTTAATAGGAAAACTTATCTGAATTATTTTGCAGAAGGTTAGTAAGCTCAAAATGCTATTCGACATAGACTTATTAATAGTTAGAAGACGTGCAAAGGATACTCTTTGAAACGACCAAGGAATATTGGTATAATCGATCCGATTTCAGATTACTATTTGGGGATCAATTGGATCACTTACCTGTGTCACCCTGTGCTACAAGATAGATGAATAGTTACTTTATTATAAAATAGGGCTAATTTAGAGGGCAAAATTATATGAGGATATATCTAAATAGACACCAACATTAATTACCGAAAATAGGGCAGAATCATTATATGACGGGACTGATCTTTGCCTCCTTGTTTTATACCTCTATGACCTCTTAAGATAGTATGATTACAAAATATATACATGTGAATGGAAATATATGAATCGTCTAAGTAATCCATGATTTTTACGATATAATTGTTAGTTTATAGTTTAGTTTTGGCAGGAAGATTTGGTACCCAATTAGAACCCAACATACTAAATTATAGCCAATGTAATCGGAAAACTTGTCTAAAATCCTCAAAATCTGGATATTTGTGGGCTGCCGTTATAGAGATTTCGTACCAAATGATAATCCAAAATAAGAATTTACAACCATTTCGGTAGAAAATGTGCTCAAAATACCAGGTGTGCCTTTATATGGGGTCTACAGGAAAATTGGAGCAATATTTAAAATTTATAAATATTGGTCCAATTTTCTGGCAGATTTGTTACCCAGTAAGAACTCAAAGTACCGTTATATGGGGGCTATGCCTAAACGGGGACCGTTATTGATCATTTGTGGTAGACTCCTAACAAGTGCCCAAAAATACGTAATTAAGGGGACCCCCCATTCTGGGGGTCAAACAATTTTTTTTATTTAATTCTAATCTACACTAACTCAAGAATGCCCCCAAAATTTCAAGTGAAAATCTCAAGAACTCTTGAAGATATAGCCGATTTATTGTGTCAGCATCAAGTGACGGTTAAGGGCTTCTCAAACTTTAAACGCGTTTTTCTCTTTTGTGAATAGTTTTTGAGATATCGTGATATCTCAAAAACTAATAACCCAATCGATTCCAAATTTTTACACGTTTCTCTGTGAGTGTATAGCTATCGTATGAACTAGGATAAAACCAAACGGTGAAGATCTTCCTTATTTTTTAACTTGGTTTTTGGTCAAAAATCGGCGATTTTCCAAAAATATTTTTTCAAAGGCCCGCCATTTTGTTAATTTTAGAGCGAAGTCAATAATCCTAGTTCATACGAGAGCCAGACATGTACTCTTTCTAACACCGTTGGAATTTTCGGATTTCTATGTTCCAGTGATGAGTTATCATGCTCGCCATCAAAAATAAGGACTTTTCTTTAATTGCAAAAAACAACAACAAAACAGTAACAAAAATTTTTTGTAAATTATTTTTCTTCTCTTTTAATTTTTCAAATATATATGTGCAAAGTTACGAACCTTAACAAGCGTTGGTATTGATTGAAAATCTTGAAAAATTAAAATCGAGAATGTGGGGGGTTCCCTTAAATGTAATTCCGTTGAAAATTTTGTTTAAATTGTAAAATACCGAACATTTTGGGGCAGCGTTATATGGGTGTTATGCCTAAATATTGGCCGATATAGCCCATTATCGAACTTGACCTACGTGCAGACAAAACACAACTCTATACAAAAATTTGCGACCTATATAAATTTGTTTAGAGGCTAGAGTGATTGCAACCTACAGAGGGACATGATTATTTCGGAAGTGATTATTTCGATGACTTACAAACGGAACTTTATATACCGTCCATACTGCGGTGGATATAGCGTTTATCAAATCGTCTTTTGAAATCACGATACCATATAAAACTACCGGTAGGTGGGGGTTGAAGACGCTGCAATTTGACACAGCCCCAAAATACAGGTCCCCCACCAAATTTTAGTTATTTTTATGGTCCTATAGGCATTTTCAACCGAAGTGGTTTTAATTTTACGTTCTTAACTGATTGTGGGTAAAAAGGGTTTGAACGCATTTCCCAACGGAACTAGCTCCAAGTAGGTATCAAATCTTCTTGAAGGGTCAATTTTATGTTTAAAATTAATTTCGGGGTTTTCGATGGGTAGTTGTTATAGTTCTCCATTAATGATATTATATAATTTTTGACATTTTTATTGTTTTGCTTCACTTTCAAACTAAGTAACTGATGTTTGGCGTTTCGTGTTCTTGGAGGGTGTAATATACGTCCATGTTTTGACACGGCTCCAATATTTTTGTATGACTGTAGACGCATTTTCCAATCGGAGATGTCATTTGACATTCTGTAGTGTCGGCCTTCTTTTTGAAAAAAATTAATATGGGCCCACTTTTGGTATAACCATCATATAACGTTTCCGCCTAATTTTTTGAAATTTGAATGAAATTTAGCTGCATTGAAATAATAGTAATTTGGCAATCCGCGTTTTGGAGAACAAATTTGCAGAAATATCAATGATGTCCATGGTTTGACTTGGCTCCATATATTTTAATGGCCGCATTTTCCAACCAAATAAGATGTAATTCGACAATCAGGGTTGTCACCTCATTTTTTATATTTTTAACGTTTTAGTCACATTTTCCAAATGAAGCAATTGTAATATGGCTTTCCGCGTTCTTAGAAGGTTAACAAAATATTTGAATCTCTTTGTATCAATAAAATTAAAAAAATACAAAAAAAAATTTTTAATGGAATTCTGAAATATTTTCATTACCATAGAACAATTATGACCTTTTGAATACAATATTTAGATATATTAAACAAAATTTCACTTACAACAAAAACAGACAACACATGTAAAATAGGTTTACAGGTGAGTTTTCGTTTCAGCAATGAAAACTCAATTGTTGCTGAATGCACATATGTATGTGTGTGAGTGTTACTAGTGTGGACTCAGATATAATTATAAATTTGCATATATTTTTTATCTATGTTTTTATTTTTGTTATACAAACTTGTTCCAATGGATACTTACAAATACAAAACACATTTATATGTGTTCGTATAGTTCCATTTTCATAACCCAGTATAAACAATATATGTATAAAAAAAACGAAGAAATAATATGAAGAACACACTGTGGACAGGTATTAAACCGGTGTTAAATTCTTTACACGGTGTGCGTTTTCGGTCTTAATTAGGTTATAGCCTTTCTGGGTGTGATTTTAATTTAGTTTGTTTTTACTTGGGAACCAAAAACCTACTTAAATGGTCATAACATTTGTTTATTTTCTGAGTGTGATGGTAATATTGGATTTTCTATGCTGCTTTGTTATTCTTTTCCCAAGAAATATGTTTTTTTTTAAATACTCTCTTTTCGACAAAAACCAAAACAAGATTTTATAATAAAAAGTGAAACACTTGTTCGTTTCATATTTTGGGTTTAATTGATTAAAAACAAAAACACCTTCCATCCACTAAGTGAATCACATCAACTGCAATAAAACTCAAAACACTAATACAAAAATCATTTGGGTGTTAGACCACATCTGGTCAGTGTTGGTCTTTTATGTTAAAACTGAAAATCGAAAAAAAAACCTGGTAAACATGTGAACAGATTTATAAAAAAGAGACAAAAACAAATTGATGGCCAAGACAGCGTATAAACAATAATGCGTGAGCCATCAAGTCCAACAAGTTGAATGTGTCTCAAATGAAAGTGGAGAAAGTACAACAAAAAAGAGCGCAAAAACAAATATAAATAGTTTTGTTTGGAATTTTTATTTTAGGAAATTAATAAATTTTGCAATCGTCTTCGTATTAGATAATATCTATAGGAAACAGAAGTACTTTTTTTAGGAATATTTGGAAACGATAAAATTAAAGAGGAAAACAGAAAAATAAGTATTTAAACAAAGAATCTATGTAGCTGAATACAGATTTTTCAACGAAAGAAGTAAAAACGCCGTTAAGTTCCAACAGGCCAAAATTTTTATATCGTCCAGCAAAAAGTTGACATATATAATACCTGTACTCTTTCGGTAAAAAATTGGTAATAATAAAAAAAAAAACAATAACAACCAGTTTAGTTAAATAACACTAATGCCGATTCGGTTAAAAAACGGCTCCAAGTTCTTAAAATTATCGATATTTAGGAGGAACCGTGATATGAATATTATATGAAAAGTAGACCAATAGTGCAATTTTTTATTGAGATTTGATAACCCAAAAAAAAACGGCTCCAAGTTCTTAAAATTATCGATATTTAGGAGGAACCGTGACATGAATATGAAAAGTAGACCAATAGTGCAATTTTTTATTGAGATTTGATAACCCAAAATGACAAATTACAGCCAATTCCGCTGAATATTATAGTCAATTACGACATTTGGGAGGTACCGTTATATGGTGGGACCAATATTTATAACAAAATACTAAATATTTGGGGATCATACCGAACATCCTAAGAGTAGTGGTAGTGTTTGAGCAAAATTCAAAAGCTCTATTTTAAATATTGTGAGCTCTATCGTGATTTTAACTGAAAGAGGTATTATGTTAATATATATATATATATATATATATATATATTAGATCGGTTAGTTCGTGAATGGTGTCATATCCCAATAATTATTTTCGAAGGTCTTTGGTTTGAACTTAACCACTTAAGTCACTCTGTTATAGCTTGAACCTCCGTACTGTGATCTGTAAGGCGAAAAGAGATTTTGGTACCCGGTTCTTTGATAAACCAGTAAGGAATGTAGTAAAGTCGGACGAGGCCGACTATATGATACCCTTCACCACTTTGGGTATATTCAACAGATGAATCTTAACAGACGTCGCATTTTTGAAGGATCAGTAAAATGAAATTGGACCCATAAATAAATTTTTCATTTGGTCAGATATAGAGATGCTTCTTACAATGGGACAAAATTATGTAAATTAATTTAAAGCATATATCAGTCGGATACCCGTTGATTATTTAGATACATATCTGATAAACAGGAGGAGTTTGATGCACCATTTACTGCAAATCGGACGAAAATATTTATAAAAGCTATTATCGAAATCTAAGCCGATTTCATCGAAACATGTCACAGAATATCGGCCACGTTTTGAGTTCTTGGTGCATAATTTCGTTAAAATCGGGAGAAAATATGATAGCTATATCCAAATTTGAACCGATTACTTAAAATCTGACGAAACTGTATATAGGAACTATATCTAAATTTGAACTAATTTCAACCAAACTTGCCACACGTTATCTAAGTTCATTACGAAAGATATGTAGGGACTCTGGTGCACCATTTACCTAACATCGGACGAAAATATATATGGGAGCTATATCTAAATCGGAACCGATTTTCACGAAACTTAACCCACATGATTCTAGACTATGTTCAGTACGCTATACCAAATTTTGTGCAAATCGAAAGATATATAGGGACTTTGGTGCACCATTTACCTTTAATCGGACGAAAATATATATGGGAGCTATATCTAAATCTGAACGGATTTTCACGAAACTTAGGACACATCATTCTAGGCTTATTTAAGTACGCTGTGCCAAATTTCGTGCAAATCGAAAGATATTTAAGGACATTGGTGCACCATTTACCTTAAATCGGACGAAAATATATATGGGAGCTATATATAAATCTGAACCGATTTTCATAAAACTTAGCACACATCATTCTAGACATAATTCAATACGTTGTGCCAAATTTCGTGCAAATCGAAAGATATCTAGGGACTTTGGTGCACCATTTACCTTAAATCGGACGAAAATATATATGGGAGCTATATCTAAATCTGAACCGATTTTGCCCTATTTCAATAGGGTTCGTCCTTGGGTCACATAAGTGACGTATGCCAAATTTCATCCAATTCGGATAATAAATGCGACCTGTACTTTGCTCACAATTTAACATGGACAGACAGACAGACGGACGGACATGCATAAATCCACTTAAAAAGTGATTCTATGCATATTCTCAAAAGGAACCATGTGTCTATCTCGTTTCCTTTTGCCTGTTACAAACATATGCACAAAGACATAATACCCTGTACCACTGTGTGGTGAAGGGTATAAAAATCCCAGTTATTATCTGATATTATAGTTTCGCACCGTGTGACTACTCTCATTTCAGGTATGCGGTCTGAATCAAAAGTGTTGATACTTGATCTAAAAGTAATATGTTTTAATATGTTTTTGTTCGGTATCAACTCGTCTATTGCTTTGAGACTTAAAGCTGCGACTACCGCTTCATATTTTATTTGGATATCTATTGGATGTATATATAGTATTGTCTCCAAAGCCCTATATGGCCTATGGTCCCTGTTAGCCCTTTTCTATCTGTGGCCTTTCCATTTAAGTGTCCTGTCTAGAATTGGTCCAAGATACTTATCTTTATTTGCCTATTTTGTCATTCTAGTGAAAAGACATATTTCCGTTTTGTCCGGATTTACTTTTAATTTTAAGTTGAGATTGTTTTCCATAACAAGTATTATGACGGCATCTGCATATCACACTGATTCAAATCCTTCATCGGTTAAGTTCCTTAAGAGTCCATTTATGGTCGTTACCCAGAGGAGCGGTAACAAAACCTCTCCCTGTGGGGTTAACTGACCTACCTTGTCTTTGATTGTTATGTCCTGTATGCTACAGCTAATCCATCTATTACTTGGCATATAGTTAACCATGTGGATAAGAGCTGACATTGTTGAAATCAGGAATGAAGTTAGGCTTTTTGCCGGGTAAGATTTTGGTGTTGCGTAGTTTGCCTTGACACAAAAAAAAAAAAATTAATCCCATCCGAACCTAATGACGTTTTACTTGTTTTCTACATAAAAATATATTGTCAGTGACTGAGTTCATATTTTCCCATAAGTTCAGCCCCAATGAATTTAATGCCGTTTTTTACTGTTTTTTTTTTAACATGTGACTAACTAAAACAATCGATAAGACATCTTTGAGTCGTGATATATTGTTATAGCTTTTTTATCATCATTATTACAGTTAAATGTTCATTCAACTTTGTTAATTTAAAAAATTCATTGTTAATGCTATTGATATGTTAATTGTATTTTATAATAGTCTGGCCTAAGGCTATTTCTCCCGATTTCAGATAGAAATACATCAAACACATTCTATAGATTTATAACGGCAATGTAAAAATAATACTATCCATAAAATACAACTTATCTAGCATTTTTCTGTTATAACTGAAAAATATTTCATTATTATTCATAAAAATATCTCCCCCTTAAGAACGGTATTGGCTATTGTGAATATAAATTATTGGTTTGTATTGATAAAGTCGTTTGACTGAATAAATTAATGAATGACAATATATTTTTAGTTATTCATTCGATTATGACTTGGCCAACAATTCGAATTCAATCATCCACCTCCACCCACATAACATAAAGTACATTTTTAGTCTCGTGCCTTAACGTCGGATTTGAAATGCATTTTTGTGAATAAATTAATGAGTTGTAGGTAAAAGTCATCAAATAAATATATAAGGGCAAACGAATCTACAATTTATTTATGATCTTCCATGAAGAAGGCGAATTGGTAGGCAAATAGTTAGATTGTGGTTAGAGTTATTTGAACAGAATTTGCTGCTGAGGTAGCAGTGAATGGCAAAATGCACAGAATGCTTTATTGATTTAATAAATTTTTGCCAAAAAAGAAAAAATCTATTAAATTTTACTTCAGTATAATGTACAGTTCAAATAAAAATAATTTATGGAAGGTTTTGCATTTTTGTGGCTATTGCAAATTTTGGAGTTGCAGGAGATGGAGACATATTGGAAATGTTAGGTGAAAGGATGTATGAAATATACATTTACTTGTCAGCCGCCGATAATACATTTTTCACAGA
>NW_026877504.1:0-22198 GCF_032173495.1 Musca vetustissima
AAACGTTCCCTATATATCTTTCGATTTGCACGAAATTTGGTACAGGCTAATCATTTAGGCCTATAATGATGTCTGCCAATTTTCGTGAAAATCGGTCCAGATTTAGATATAGCTCCCATATATATAAGTTTCGTCCGATTTCATGTAAATGGTGCCCCAAAGTCCCTATATATCTTTTGATTTGCACGAAATTTGGCATAACGTACTGAATTAAGCCTAGAGTGATGTCTGCCAAGTTTCGTGAAAATCGGTCTAGATTTAGATATAGCTTCCATATATAGTTTCGTCCCATTTTATATAAATGGTGCCCCAAAGTCCCTATATATCTTTTGATTTGCACGAAATTTGGCATAACGTACTGAATTAAGCCTAGAGTGATGTCTTCCAATTTTCGTGAAAATCGGTCCAGATGTAGATATAGCTCCCATATATAGTTTCGTCCGATTTCATGTAAATGGTGCCCTAATGTTCTTATATATCTTTCGATTTGCACGAAATTTGGTATAACGTACTGAATTGAGCCAAGAATGATGTCTGCCAAGTTTCGAGAAAATCGGTCCAGATTTAGATATAGCTCCCATATATTACATGTAAATGGTGCACCAAAGCCCCTATATATCTTTCGAGTTGCACGAAATTTGGCATAACGTACTTAATTGAGCCCAGAATGATGTCTGCCATGTTTCGAGAAAATCGGTCCAGATTTAGATATAGCTCCCATATATAGTTTCGTCTGATTTCATGTAAATGGTGCCCTAATGTTCTTATATATCTTTCGATTTCCACGAAATTTGGTATAACGTACTGAATTGGGCCTAGAATGATGTCTGCCAAGTTTCGAGAAAATCGGTCCAGATGTAGATATAGCTCCCATATATAGCTTCGTCCGATTACATGTAAATGGTGCACTAAAGTCCCTATATATCCTTCGATTTGCTCGAAATTTGGCATAACGTACTGAATTGAGTCTAGAATGATGTCTGCCAAGTTTCGAGAAAATCAGTCCAGATTTCTATATAGCTCCCACATATAGTTTCGTCCGATTTCATGTAAATGTTGCACCAAAGTCCCTATATATCCTTCGAGTTGCACGAAATGTGGCATAACGTACTTAATTGAGCCCAGAATGATGTCTGCCAAGTTTCGAGAAAATCGGTCCTGAATTAGATATATCTTCCATATATAGTTTCGTCCGATTTCATGTAAATGGTGCCCCAAAGTCCCTATATATCTTTTGATTTGCACGAAATTTGGTACAGCCTAATCATTTAGGCCTAGAATGATGTCTGCCAAGTTTCGTGAAAATAGGTCTAGATTTACATATAGCTCCCATATATAGTTTCGTCCGATTTCATGTAAATGGTGCACCAAAGTCCCTATATATCCTTCGATTTGCACGAAATTTGGCATAACGTACTGAATTGAGTCTAGAAT
The DNA here is from genome assembly GCF_032173495.1 of Musca vetustissima. Lineage (NCBI taxonomy): Eukaryota > Metazoa > Arthropoda > Insecta > Diptera > Muscidae > Musca > Musca vetustissima. Next base: position 1,435 of record NW_026877504.1, read on the forward strand.
GATGTCTGCCAAGTTTCGAGAAAATCAGTCCAGATTTCTATATAGCTCCCACTTATAGTTTCGTCCGATTTCATGTAAATGTTGCACCAAAGTCCCTATATATCTTTCGTTTTGCACAAAATTTGACATAACTTACTGAATTGAGCCTAGAGTGATGTCTGCGTTGTTTCGTGAAAATCGGTCCAGATTTAGATATAGCTCCCTTTTATTATACCCTTCACCACACTGTGGTACAGGGTATTATGTCTTTGTGCATATGTTTGTAACAGGCAAAAATAATTGAGATAGACCCATGGTTCCTTTTGAGAATATGCATAGAATCACTTTCTTAGTCGATTTATGCATGTCCGTCCGTCCGTCTGTCTGTCTGTCCATGTTAAATTGTAAACAAAGTACAGGTCGCATTTATGATCCGAATTGGATGAAATTTGGCATAGGTCACTTATTCGGCCCAAGGACGAACCCTATTGAAATTGGGAAACATCGGTTCAGATTTAGATATAGCCCCCATATATATATTTAACCGATTTAATGTAAACGGTCCCTATATATCTTTCGTTTTGCACGAAAGTTGGTACAGGCTAATCATTTAGGCCTATAATGATGTCTGCCAATTTTCGTGAAAATCGGTCCAGATTTAGATATAGCTCCCATATATAGTTTTGTCCGATTTCATGTAAATGGTGCCCCTAAGTCCCTATATATCTTTTGATTTGCACGAAATTTGGCATAACGTACTGAATTAAGCCTAGAGTGATGTCTGCCAAGTTTCGTGAAAATCGGTCCAGATTTAGATATAGCTCCCATATATAGTTTCGTCCGATTTCATTTAAATGGTGCCCTAATGTTCTTATATATCTTTCGATTTTCACGAAATTTGGTATAACGTACTGAATTGAGCCAAGAATGATGTCTGCCAAGTTTCGAGAAAATTGGTCCAGATTTAGATATAGCTCCCATATATATAGCTTCGTCCGATTACATGTAAATGGTGCACCAAAGTCCCTATATATCCTTCGATTTGCACGAAATGTGGCATAACGTACTTAATTGAGCCCAGAATGATGTCTGCCAAGTTTCGAGAAAATCGGTCCAGATTTAGATATAGCTCCCATATATAGTTTCGTCCGATTTCATATAAATGGTGCCCAAAGTCCTTATATATCCTTCGATTTGCACGAAATGTGGCATAACGTACTTAATTGATCCCAGAATGATGTCTGCCAAGTTTCATGAAAATCGGTCCTGATTTAGATATACCTTCCATATATAGTTTCGTCCGATTTCATGTAAATGGTGCCCAAAGTCCCTATATATCTTTTGATTTGCACGAAATTTGGTACAGCCTAATCATTTAGGCCTAGAATGATGTCTGCCAAGTTTCGTGAAAATAGGTCAAGATTTACATATAGCTCCCATATATAGTTTCGTCCGATTTCATGTAAATGGTGCACCAAAGTTCCTATATATCCTTCGATTTGCACGAAATTTGGCATAACGTACTGAATTGAGTCTAGAATGATGTCTGCCAAGTTTCTAGAAAATCAGTCCAGATTTCTATATAGCTCCCACATATAGTTTCGTCCGATTTCACCAAAGTCCCTATATATCTTTCGTTTTGTACAAATTTTGGCATAACGTACTGAATTGAGCCTAGAGTGATGTCTGCGTTGTTTCGTGAATATCGGTTCGGATTTAGATATAGCTCCCTTTTATTATAGATTGATTTTAAGTAATTGACGCCTATCCTGTGACAAGTTTGTTTGAAATCGCTTAATATTTGGATAGAGCTTCCATATATATTTTCGCCCGATTTCAAGTAAATTGGGCATCAAACTCCTCATGTTAGTCAGTTTGACATCAAATTTTGCACAACGTACAAAATTGAGCATAGAATTATGTATTATGTTTGAAGTCGATTTACATACTTTATGGATAGATCTACGTAGATTTACATTTAGATAAATATCACATATTTTTTTTTCATCCAATTTCATGCTAATAGTCCTGTTTAATATACCCGTAGTGGTGAAGGGTATCATATAGTCGGCCCCGTCCGACTTTACTACTTTCCTTACTGGTTAAAACTATCTCTTCTCGTAACCATAAGTACGAAATTCCAATAATTTTAAGTCCAAATTTACGTTTACTATCTCTATCCGTTAACTCTAATCAAAATTGTACCAAATTTAATACACATAATGACGAATTTTAAAAAATTACCGACATATCTCAATACTGCCCTCAAACTGTAATATTAATTGAAAATTTCAGAATACAGCCCCATATGTTCACACATTTGTAAGCTTTTGGGTACCATTTAGTACTTTTTGTTTCTATAATTAAAAATTTCCTAAACTATGTCAATCTTACACTCCAATAATCTATATTCAAACATCGACCATTAGTCCAAATTATGGGTTTCCAGCTCTCTCCGTTCACCCAAATCCATCTAGTGCCGTTTAGTACTTTTCGTACACATAAATACGAGTTTCCAAAGATGTATCTATAGCTCAATCTCCAACAGAAATCTTAATTCCAAATTTCAGGTTTTCAGTTCTATCCTTTCAAGCAATATCCAAATTGTACTAAATTTAGTACCATATATACCTTTCGTACCAATAAGTACGAATTTCATAATCTACCTCAGTCCTACACTCCAACAGCCATTTTAATTCCCAATTTGAAGACTTCAGCTCTATCTGTTCACCTAAATCCAACTTCCACCAAATTTAGTACCATTTAGTAAGTACGATTTTTTAAAGCTAATTCCGATTATCAAGATTCCATCTCTACACACTCAACTGAAGGTAAATAGTACGGAATTTAGTACCATTTTACACTTTTTATACATATAAGTACGAATGTCTTAAACCATTTCCGTACATCAAAACCTCTTCCCAACTTGTATTTCACTTAAAATGTCAAGATTCCAGCTATATATGTTCAATATATATATACAATAGGAACTAAGTTCAGTAAAGTTTAGTACCTTTAGTACACTTATAGGTCGAATTTCCAAAAACCCTTTTGCACATCTTTCTAACTTTCCATCAGTGACCAACATTCCAAATTTCAGAATTCTAGCTCTTCTCGTTCGCTAATAAAAAAGGTACCATATTTGGTACATTTTAGTATTTTTCGTACCCTTCTACTTCCAACAAAACTTCCTGCATACCCCGATCCTACCCCTTCATAATGATTCCAAATTCAAATTTAAATGTATCAAATTTAGTACAAAGTAGTACGAATTTCCAATACTTCTTACTAAACCCACACCCCCACAGTTATCCTAAATCCAAGTGTAGTACGAATTTCCAAAACTTCCTACTTAACCAAAACCTACACTCCACATCCTAATTCCAAGTTTCAGAATTCCAACGCTATCGGTTCACTCACAATCCAAATTGTACCAAATTTAGTACACAGGAGTACGAATTTCCAAAACCTGCAACTTACCTTAACCCTACAACCCCACAGTGATCATAAATCCATGTTTCAGGATTAGAACTCTATCGGTTCACTCACAATTCAATTTGTACCAAATTTAGTACATAGTAGTACCAATTTCCAAAACTTCCTAAATACTCCAATCCTACACCCCCACAGTGATCCTAAATCCAAGTTTCAGGATTCCAACTCTATCGGTTCACTCACAATTCAAATTGTACCAAATTTAGTACACATTAGTAAACATTTTTAAAACTTCCTACATATCTCGATCTTACACTCCAACAGTGATCCTGACTCCAAATTTCATGATCCTAGCTCTATTGGTTCGCATAAAATTCAAATTGTACCAAATTTAGTACCATTTAGTACCAATGAATACTAATTACTGAAACTGGGTAAAAAAAATCCAAAACTACGTACATTCCCAATCCTACACTCCGACGGTAATATTAATATCAAATTTCACCACATTCCAAATTTCAGAATTCTAGCACTTCCCGTTCGCCTAATACAAAGAGTACCATATTTGGTACATTTTAGTACTTTTCGTACCCTTCTAGTTCGAATTTCCAAAAACCCAGCCTTATCTCACGCCTACACACCAACACCAACCCACACTCAATATTTCAAGCTTCTAGCTTTAGCTGTTTCGTCTGGGCGATGATCTATCAGTCAGTCACTCACTCACTTAACACTAAGCTCTTTTATATATATGATTGGACGAATATATGTGGGTTTATGTGGGAGATATATCGAAATCGGAACCGATTTTCCCGAAACGTAACATAAAACATTCTAGACGCAATTCATTACGCTATGCCAAATTCCGTGCAAATCGAAGGTTATATAGGAATCGAACGAAAATATATATGGGAGCTATATCTAAATCTGAACCGATTTTCACAAAATTTAACACACATCATCATTCCAGACATAATTCAGTTATGTCGTGCCAAATTTCGTGCAAATCTAAGAATATAAGTTGACTTTGGTGCACTATTTACCTAAAATCGGATGAAAATATATATGGGAGCTATATCGAAATCTGAATCGATTTTCTCGAAAATCACCACTTATCACTCTTGACTCAAAGGAACTTTTATTTTATAATGATCGCTGAATATTTAGGGGGTAAACTAGGCCAAAAGATTTGTGTGCAAAAGAAGAAAGTTTAAATTTTATGATTTAAATGTTCACTCAGAGAAAATATGAATCGTAAAAGATGACAGGGTAAAGAAGTTGATTTGGTGAGAGAGTGCAAATATGGAGAAACATTGTCCAGACTCGGAATATGGATCCGCAGAAAGTTTGACTTCAGTGGTAGCTGTGTGGTCGCCCCCGTCAGACTATACTGCTACGCTTACTGTTTTAACTGACTTAACGATTCATCAGATGAAACGGCTGAAGCTACAATCTTGAAATTTTGAGTGAGGGTCACTCTTGCTCCAGAGGTGACAGATAAGGCTGAGTTTTTGGAAATTCGTAGTAGAACGTAACACAAAGTACTAAATATGGTAGCATTTGTATTTGGCGAACCGGTAGAGCTAGAACTTTGAAATTTGGATTGAGCGTTATTGATAAAGTGTAGGATAGATATACCAAAACGTTTTTCGAAATTCGAACTAACAGTATCCGAAAAGTACCAAAATGTACTAAATTTGAAATATGGAATGCGAATCAAGGTGGAGTAGTTAGGTCAACATATAGAGGTGGTTTTGGATATGAAAAGTACTAAAAAGTACTAAATGTGGTACAATTTGACTTTGGTACTTTTGGAAATTTTTTACTTATGTGTAAAAAAGCACTAAATAGAGCTGGAATTTAGAATTAAGATTACATTTCGAAATAAGATTAAATTTCGAAATAAGATTACTTATGGGTACTGTTTAAAATATACAGACAGCCGCAGCTCCTCTGTATAACAAATAAGAAGACACGGACAGCCGACCGTTCTTGTTGAGTGGTTGTAAGGCACTCATTTTATTTTAAAATATTTATCCTTAGGTTCTACTTAAACAACTCTTTCTTAGCCTAATCTCAAACACAAAATACTTATCAGTAAACTATTTGTTCTAATAATAGAATATGATCTGTGGAGAGTTTTCCCATAGTGTGCGTCATAAAATCTCAACACACACAACAACAGTCTTATCAGCGTTCCATGTGGGATTTTAGACTCTTATCTTAAAACACTCCAATGATCAAATCTTCTGTAACATAAAATTCTGTTCAAAGTATTTTGAACAGGTACTAATGGTACTAAATTTGGTATAATTTGAATTTTGGGTGAACCGATAGATATGGAATCTTGAAATTTGGAGTTAGGATAACTGTTGAGGTGTAAAATGGGGCTATGTAGGAAGTTTTGGAAATTCATGCTAATGTGTACTAAATTTTGTACAATTTAAATTTTGGGTGAACCAATAGAGCTACACTCCTGAAATTTTGAGATAGGTTCACTGTTGATATGCAGGATTGGGATATGTAGGAAACGCAATTCCATTGCCAAGTTCAAAATACCAGCTTTTTCGTTTATCGCCCTGTGCTAATTTAAGTACACAATTTAGTACAACAAAATTTATATTCCTTCTCTTTATCTCGATCCATCTCATTTTATACCCCACGAAATATCAATATGATAGCTCGATTTGTTCCTGTTTATCTGTAATGAAATGTTCCATATACTTATTTTCAATATTCCTCTATGCATCCTTCAACTTAATATTGTACAAAAGGTAGTAATTTTCGTACAAGTATGTTATAATTTCCTAACACCAATTTCTAAGTTCCAGCTGTATTTCTTACTAGTATATGTTGTCGAATTTCATTGCTAAATCTCTTAGGAAACATATGCCCAAATTTCAGAGATCTTTAATCAGAATATAATACCGTGGATTTTAGAGGCAAGTTCGTATAGCCCTATGAAGAACACAACTTTTCATAAAAATATTGACCGAATATATACAACGAATCAGTCTAAAATATGTTTTGAGTTTTCTACTTCAAATAACATCTGTAAATTACACCCTTTTCCCCTTGTTCATTAAATTTGTATAATTATGTTTCTTTTTAAATTTATACATCTTGGACTTTGACAACATTTGAACCCCCCTTGGGGTCATAAGACCAGACACCTACTGTTAATGTACTATTTTCAAATACCTTTAACCTTCTTTTTTTGGCAACTTATCATTATCATGTTATGCAGCAAAGTGCCATGCTCTTTACAACTTGAGCACAGACATTTTTGTGTGCATTAGACCAAATGCCCACCAAGAATAGCAGCAACAGCAACCCCAGCAGCATCCAACCTAAGAAGGTTACAAACAGTTGTTTGTCAAAATGAGTTTTTGTTGGATCGTTGCATCTTACATTTCTTGAATAATTATTTGTATTCTTGTCTCCAGATAGAGTAGTGGTAGAAGTAGGAAGCATTAGGGCCGGCTGATGATGGCTACGAATGTATAAAGTTAGGTTGAAACATACGTTTCATATAAACTTGCATTTGTAGCATCAGTTCATGTTGGGAGTGGTTGGAATCTTGGTGCATTTTGGGGAAGTGGGAGGTCAATATGTACTTTTGGTACAAAGATATGTACATTAGTTCTCATTTTGAATTATATGAGAATTACTAAGATTTTTTGTGCCCTGTTTGCCGGTACTCATGTTTGAGCTAAAACACATTTACCACAGAATGTTCAAATATGCAAAGAGGATCTCAGGTAAGATGCGTTGTAGGAATTAATGAAATTTTTGGTGCATTTTTGGATGATAGATTTTGAAAATTTGAGACTCTTACATCATCTCACGTACGCAGAATATCTATCAGGAAGACTGTTACTACCCATAATTCACAAGTCTCTATAGACTCCCCCTATTGACTCGCTTGACCCTTCAGCTCATCTATATAGACCCTTAAGCTTGTCTATATGGATCACTGGTCAGTAAGCTCGTCTATATAGACTCACTGACCCTTTAGTTCGTCTTTAAATATTCATTGGCCCTTCAGCTCGTCTATGTAGATTCACTGGCCCTCCAGCTGGTCTCTATATACTCACAGGTCCATCAGCTAGTCTATAAGGAGTCACTGGCCCTTCAGCTCGTCTATGTAGATTCATTGGCCCTGCATATGATCTATATAGACTCACTGGCCAGTCAGCTCGTCCAAATAGACTCACTGGCCAGTCAGCTCGTCCAAATAGACTCACTGACCAGTCAGCTCGTCTAAATAGATTCACCTTGACCCTTCAGCTCGTCCATATAGACTCACCTTGGCCCGTCAGCTCGTCTATATAGACTCACTGGCCCGTCAGCTCGTCTATATAGACTCACTGGCCAGTCAGCTCGTCTATATAGACTCACTGGCCCGTCAGCTCGTCTATATAGTCTATATAGACTCACTGGCCCGTCAGCTCGTCTATATAGACTCACTGGCCAGTCAGCTCGTCTATATAGACTCACTGGCCAGTCAGCTCGTCTATATAGACTCACTGGCCAGTCAGCTCGTCTATATAGACTCACTGGCCAGTCAGCTCGTCTATATAGACTCACTGGCCAGTCAGCTCGTCTATATAGACTCACTGGCCAGTCAGCTCGTCTATATCTAGACTCACTGGCCAGTCAGCTCGTCTATATAGACTCACTGGCCAGTCAGCTCGTCTATATAGACTCACTGGCCAGTCAGCTCGTCTATATAGACTCACTGGCCAGTCAGCTCGACTATATAGACTCACTGCCCAGTCAGCTCGTCTATATAGACTCACTGGCCAGTCAGCTCGTCTATATAGACTCACTGGCCAGTCAGCTCGTCTATATAGACTCACTGGCCAGTCAGCTCGTCTATATAGACTCACTGGCCAGTCAGCTCGTCTATATAGACTCACTGGCCAGTCAGCTCGTCTATATAGACTCACTGGCCAGTCAGCTCGTCTATATAGACTCACTGGCCAGTCAGCTCGTCTATATAGACTCACTGGCCAGTCAGCTCGTCTATATAGACTCACTGGCCAGTCAGCTCGTCTATATAGACTCACTGGCCAGTCAGCTCGTCTATATAGACTCACTGGCCAGTCAGCTCGTCTATATAGACTCACTGGCCAGTCAGCTCGTCTATATAGACTCACTGGCCAGTCAGCTCGTCTATATAGACTCACTGGCCAGTCAGCTCGTCTATATAGACTCACTGGCCAGTCAGCTCGTCTATATAGACTCACTGACCAGCCCGTTTTCTGTTGTCGTTGAGAGTAGCATCATCATCACAATTGTCTTCTTCTCTTGGCTTCTTCTGTTGTTGTTGGGTACTCAACTGCGTTGTTGTGTGTTGTTCGCTCTGAGTTTGACCGTGTTCAGCTACAGGTTCGTTTTGTTGATGTTTTTTGGATTGTGTATCTCCGGCGGAGTACATGTTGTTGGGAGATTTTTGTCGTGGTTTGCAGATCTCGCATTTCCACTCCAATTTTCTCATTGTACTCATTGTTTTGTAACTGGCCTCAGAGAGCACAGTGCAGGTTGAGAAATGGTATTTTCTGTCGCAGCTACGACACCAAACATAGTTGCCCGATATTATCGGAGTATTACATTTATTACAAATTGTTGTTGGTACTTGCAATAAATCCATTTTTTATGATTTAAAAAATTTTACTTAATGTGTAGTAAATTTGAATTAAATTTTTTCTTGTCTGCGCGATAATTGATGCACTTTGTTGGCAAATAAAATAACTTCGATTAAAAGAGTTTAAACTTTCTGCTAGTGCGATATTTCAGCAACTATTCAAAACCACTGCGATGTGCGAAAAAAAAACACTTCTGTTCACGTTGACTGTCACAGCTCGTCTATGACTCACTCACTGGCCAGTCAGCTCGTCTATATAGACTCACTGGCCAGTCAGCTCGTCTATATAGACTCAGTGGCCAGTCAGCTCGTCTATATAGACTCACTGGCCAGTCATCTCGTATATATAGATTTGCAGGCTCCTCAGAAGGCTAGTGAGGCATCTATATTACCTCACTGGCCATCTAGCTCGTATTTATGAAATCACAGGCCTCTCAGCTAATCTACATGGACTCATTTGGGCTTAGCTGGTCTATAGAGACTGGCAGGCCCTCAATTCATATATATAGCCGCAATACTCTCCCAGCTCGCCTGTATACACTCGATGACCCCTTAACTGTAAAGACTTAGTGACTGTTTGAAGATGTTTTCTTCTTCAATTTTTTATCACTCTTTTCACCACACCCTATTTGTAATGAAGTGAGGAAATTCTTCTTATTTTAAATGCTCTATATAACCGGAAGTGATGCCCTCTGTGGCATTACACTTTTGTTTAACTATCTATGGTGTGGGGTTTTTGAGAAATTTTACATTTGATGTAGTGGTGGTGGTACACAAAGTATCTCCTGTTCTGTCTGTCTTGTATGGGTAGATACTAAGGTAATATATATGTGTGTGTGTGTGTGTAAAATAAGTGTATAATGTAATGCAATTTTTGGATCTCTAGGAAACGGAAATAGAAATGGCATTGCAAATTATTAAAATAATGAAGTGCAATCTGTGCACTTTTGGGGTACTTATGATTATGATGATGAGGATGGTTGGTTGATTCTAACTTGGTGCTAGATGATGACGACAACCAGCCAGCCAGGCAGACAGCCAGCAAACCAACCATCCAACCAAACACTACAACAACATTAATGTCATTTGTAATATCCATCTGCCAGTTGTTGTTGTTGTTGGGTGTGAAATTACACAACTGTGTTAATGTTTAAGTAAATTGCAAATTTTCAACATTAATATGTATTTGTATGTATGATTCTATGACTCAATATGTGTGCGTGTGTGTGCAATTTTGTGGGTGTATATGTGTGTGGCTGTGTGTTCAAAATGTGTATGGCACCATCTAAGCTCATTGCTTTTAATGCCACTTTCTTTAGTAAAAATTCGCACATAAATACCAAGTTTAAACTAAATTGAGTTTGTAATTACATTTGTAACAAGGTCATAGTAATTTCCCAAATAGTCTTCTATTCATTATTATTATTTTCATTCTTTTTCTAAGTGAATTTCGTATTTGTGTGTTTTTTTACATAATCGTGTAGTTGTAGCCAAAGATAAGAGCTGGAATAAAAGAAAGCGAGAAAACTATTGTTACAGATTTCGTGTAATTTAGCCAATATTAAATTGCGATATCTAAGTAACGCGGGTATTATTGTAATTAAAACTATGACAACACACAAATGACTGGGAGGTATAGTGACATTTTGTGGAAAGTAAAGTGAGAATAATTTTAACATTTTATTTAAAGAGTATTCACAAATCGGACATTATAATTTTGAGCCAAATGTTTAAAATATCTCGAAGAATTTACGGAAGGCCGGTGTATAATGAACCGTCAAAGCTTAGCTACTTCTATCGATTCAGCTATGTGTGACCGTCCGTCTGTTCATTTGAACTTGCAGTAAATTTACAGGTTGAATTAATACACATTTCGTAATGCTCCCATTCCGACTTTTCTTATAGCTTCACAATCATGGCAAAACGCTTTACTTTCATCGGTGTCTAAATTTTTGGAAGCAGAAAAAGTCAGGAAATTTTTGAGGTAACCGGGGATCATTGAATGATTTTTTGTCATAGCTGAAGCCGAGACAATAGACAATTTTTTTGATTTATTGAAAAAGAAAAAAAGCAATAAGAAAAGTAGTAAAGTCAGACTGGGCCGACTATATGATACCCTTCACCACTTTCAGTATATTCTACATAGTCTCCTAACAGTCGTCGCCTTTTCGAAAGAACTTTGACATGCAATTGAACGAAAGATATATAAGAACTTTGGTCCACCATTTCTATATAAATTATATATGGGAGCAACTTCTAAATCTGAACCGCTTTTAACAAAACTGCGCAGACATCAGCCTGGACCTGATTCAGTGCGCTGTGCAAAATTTTGTCTCAATCGGAAAAATATTAGGAGTTTAGTGCATCATTTACATAAAATCGGAAGAAACTATATATGGGAGCTATATCTAAATCTGAACCGATCCCAACAAATTTTCGCAAACAGAAGTACGGACCTGATTCAGTGCGCTGTGCAAAATATTGTCGCAATCGGACAAGTATTGGGAGTTTGGTGAATCATTTACAAACTGAACCGATTTTCTCCAATTTCAATAGAGTTCGTCCTTGGGCCAAATAAGTGAGCTGTACTAAGGGTATAAAGAAAATTTCGAGTACAAAATGAACACCATAGATATACTCACAGTTACTTGAAATTAAAGTTCCCACCCCACGTGAAGGAATGACCGATGTTTACTATAATGGGTACGATATTTATATAGGACATATTACAAATAAGTGGACCTTCGCAAACAATATTTTCGAAGATATAAAGTAAATTATTGACGACCAGAAACATTAAATTACTGATGTAAGGAGTAATGGCGGGAAAATTGGAATATACCAAAAGGTGGACCTTTAGCTTCGATTGTACCAAGAAATTGTTATAAGCCTAAGTGTACACAAATTACAAGTCCACCAATTTTTACGGGGATTTTTCCTAAAATCTCAAAACCCCAAATACTAAAAAACTTCGAACCTAACATTTTCGTTTTATATCACAATACTCTCTTCTCCCCAAAAATTTAATTCCGTAGGTATTATCAGCCTTATGGCTAATAAGGGAATATGGACTTTGATACCGTGAAAATGTGAAATATCGAAATATTGGTTTTAGACCCAATGTTTCGTTGGACCAAATACGTTTCAGAAAGTTGGGAATCGATTTACCAATGTCCGTCCGTAAGTCAGTCGGGCTGGCTGGTGCCAAAAGATTCCATTAGTCCACTTCTTCTGGTACATCCGGTATTTATAAATCCAATATCTGGTAAATAAAATGTCCGATTTGAACCAATTTTTGCACAACCTATAATTTTTACAAAACCTAGATCAAGTAGGAAGATGGAACCCATTGGTCGACTACTTCTGGTACCTTTCTCACAAATAAATACAATTTCAGGCGAATGGAATGTTCGATTTGAAGAAAGCCTTGCGCAACCTATTAATCTTTCCAAGCCTAGATCAAGTTCGAAGAATGTACCACTTCTTCTGGTACCTCCCCCACAAATGGTAAACATTTTCAATATTTGTAAATCCAATATTAGGCGATTCTATTATATTTACAAAGCCTAGATCAAGGACCCCCAGAATGGGACAATATGTTATAAGCTTGTAAATTTTATTAAATCGAGGAAATTGAATAACCAACATTAAATCTGGAAACTCTTTGATAAAAATATACCTTATATAAATCGAATAATAAAACCCGTGTGTAAATCCGAAACCTACGCTGAGGGTATATATTTGTCGGCAACACCGATAGGGGTATCCAAAAAGAACGTTAAGTGTCAAATTACAGCGAATTGTCAAAAATTCCAAATTGCGCTCAGGAACCCAAAAACAACCAATAAGGAAAGTAGTAAAGTCGGACTGGGCCGACCATAACTTTTGACAGAGATGTCACATCGCTTAATGGCATACCGCGTTTGAATCGTCAGTCCAAGCAGATTTTTACCACGAACCAATACACGCCACGCGAGCGCTCTGAAATAGTTGAAATTGACATTCAACAGAAGAAGTCAATTGTGAAACTCAACGTGCTTTTAAAACATTAAAAAATGTGAGAAGTGCACCTTCTAAGAACACCATTAAGCGTTTATACGAAAAATTTTCGACTGGTAAGGCTCTTTCTAATCCGAAGAGGCCATATAAAAGTCGACCAAGGCGATCGACCGAGAATATCGCAGCCGTACGAGCCAGTGTTGAGAGGTCACCAAGAACATCCCAAAAACGCCGTTCTCATCAGTTGGGCATGGCTCGGTCCACTTTACAACGGATTATTCGCATTGATTTGCATTTGTTCCCGTACAAAATTCAATTGACGCAAAGAATGTTGCTTGCGGACAAGCCTTGTCGATTGGAATGGGCCCAAAGAGTCATCGAAATGGCCGAAGATGACGAGCAATTTTGGAACAAAATTATCATGTCCGATGAAGCCCATTTCACATTGAATGGGACCGTAAATAAGCAAAATTGCCGTTTTTACGCCACTGAAAATCCTCAGGAGATTCAAGAAGTACCTCTTCATGACGAAAAAGTCACAGTTTGGTGCGGCGTTAACTGACTGACTTCTTCTTGTGGGGATATTTGAAGTCAAAGGTTTACGTTAACAAGCCAAGGACCGTAGAAGAGCTCAAGGACAACATTCATGAAGAAATATCCGCTATTACGGCCGAAATGTTGGCAAAAACAATGGAAAATGCAGCAAAAAGGGCACAATACGTCATCAACGCCAGAGGCGGATATTTGAGACATATCCTATTCAAAAATTGATGTAAACAAATCTACTTGGAACAAATTAAATGATTAACATTGCCAACCGCCAATTTTTATACCCTTCACCACACTGTGGTACAGGGTATTATGTCTTTGTGCATATATTTGTAACAGGCAAAAGGAAACGAGATAGACACATGGTTCCTTTTCTGTCTGTCTGTCTGTGCATGTTAAATTGTAAACAAAGTACAGGTCGCATTTATGATCCGAATTGGATGCAATTTGGCATAGGTCACTTATTCGGCCCAAGGACGAACCCTATTGAAATTGGGAAAAATCGGTTCAGATTTAGATATAGCTCCCATATATATATTTTACCGATTTAATGTAAACGGTCCCTATATATCTTTCGATTTGCACGAAATTCGGTACAGCCTAATCATTTAGGTCTATAATGATGTATGCCAAGTTTCGAGAAAATCGGTCCAGATTTAGATATAGCTCCCATATATAATTTCGTCCGATTTCATGTAAATGGTGCACCAAAGTCCCTATATATCTTTCGATTTGTACGAAATTTGGCATAACGTACTGAATTGAGCCTGGAGTGATGTCTGCCAAGTTTCGAGAAAATCGGTCCAGATTTAGATATAGCTACCATATATAGTTTCGTCCGATTTCATGTAAATGGTGCCCCAAAGTCCCTATATATCTTTCGATTTGCACGAAATTTGGCATAACGTACTGTATTGAGCCTAGAATGATGTCTGCCAAGTTTCGTGAAAATCGGTCCTGATTTAGATATAGTTCATATGTAGTTTGCCCGATTTCATATAAATGGTGCACCAAAGTCCCTATATATCTTTCCGTTTGCACCAAATTTGGCATAACGTACTGAATTAAGTCTAGAATGATGTCTGCCAAGTTTCGTGAAAATCGGTTCTGATTTAGATATAGCTCCCATATATAGTTTCGTCCGATTTCATATAATTGGTGCACTAAAGTCCCTATATATCCTTCGATTTGCACGAAATTTGGCATAACGTACTGAATTGAGCCTAGTGTGATGTCTGCCAAGTTTCGAGAAAATCGGTCCAGATTTCTATATAGCTCCCATATATAGTTTCGTCCGATTTCATGTAAATGGTGCCCCAAAGTCCCTACATATCTTTCGATTTGCACGAAATTTGGCATAACGTACTGTATTGAGCCTAGAATGATGTCTGTCAAGTTTCGAGAAAATCGGTCCAGATTTAGATATAGCTCCTATATATAGTTTCGTCCGATTTCATGTAAATGGTGCCCCAAAGTCCCTATATTTCTTTCGATTTGCACGAAATTTGGCGTAACGTACTGAATTGAGCCTAGAATGATGTCTGCCAAGTTTCGTGAAAATCGGTTCTGATTTAGATATAGCTCCCATATATAGTTTCGTCCGATTTCATATAAATGGTGCACTAAAGTCCCTATATATCCTTCGATTTGCACGAAATTTGGCATAACGTACTGAATTGAGCCTAGAGTGATGTCTGCCAAGTTTCGAGAAAATCGGTCCAGATTTCTATATAACTCCCATATATAGTTTCGTCCGATTTCATGTAAATGGTACACCAAAGTCGCTATATATCTTTCGATTTGCACGAAATTTGGCATAACGTACTGAATTGAGCCTAGAGTTATGTCTGCCTTGTTTCGAGAAAATCGGTCCAGATTTAGATATAGCTCCGTTTTAATATAGATTTACTTTAAGTAATTGACGCACCAAGGAACCAATAGGCTGATAGGAACAAAACGTTCTGAAATTAGTATAACCTAACCTGTGACAAGTTTTTTTTTGAAATCGCTTAATATTTGGATAGAGCTTCCATATATATTTTCGCCCGATTTCAAGTAAATTGTTAGTCAGTTTGACATCAATTTTTGCACAACTTACAAAATTGAGCATAGAATTACGCAGTTGCGTTTTCTAGAATTACAGACATAGCCCAACGGATGACCTATTTATATTTGTTTGAACTCGATTTACATACTTTATGGATAGATCTGGGTAGATGCACATTTACATAAATATCACATATTTTATTTCTTTCATTTTCATGTTAATAATCCTGTTTAATATACCCATAGTGGTGAAGGGTATCATATAGATTCGGCACCAATATACTTTACTACTTTCCTTACTGGTTTTTCTTTGATTAAAAAAAAACATGGGTCCGTCGAATATGGGCAACCCTGTATATATGGGAGCTATATCTAAATCTAAACCAATTTCAAGAAATTTTACACACATCATTTTGGACCTTATTTAGTACTCTATGCCAAATTTCGTGCAAATCGAGATATATATATGGACTTTGAAAAAGTCTGAACCCTTATATGGGTGATATGCCTAGACGTGGGCCGATATATCCCATCCCACCTGCAGACAAAAGACAATTCTATGCACAATTTTGACAATTTATCTCAGTTCGTTTACTTAAAGGACCTTTATAGGTCATTTTCTGAAAAACTATGTTTAACTCTCCCAGAACCCGCAATGCAGAATTACATTCACTTCTTTGTTTTAAGAATTTTGTTAATTCTTTTTCGCGAAAAAAGCTACGCAAACCATAATGTACCTTCTATGGTATAAAAAATGTTTGCACGTAGCGAATTCTAAATGGATCCTGGATCTAAAAATATTATTTCGGCTTTTCAGAATCTCATTCTTAGAATCCAATCGTCAAATTAATGTTCATAACTGTTCCAGTCTAGTTTTTAACTATAAAATAAATGGTTTTCTGTATAAAGTACTATAAAAAATATATATTTGAAAATAAAATATATACTATACATTTTTGTACACAACTGCACAGTTTTATGCGTTCAAAATACCATATAATATGTATGCATGTAAATCATTAACTCACACACATACGAGCATGCACAAAACCAAACTCTATCCTTACATCCTGTTTTAATTATCGTTAATGAGTTGAAAAATGTTGCTAAAAGGAGTTGGTTTGGCTTGTGTGTCAGCCAATGGTTATAAAATCCACAAAAATGAGGCGAACAAAAAGGAGAAAAACAAACATTTTCAATGTGCTTGTGGATATGTGCGTACGTTGTTATAATATTACCGCATATGCAATCAATGGAATGAACTTTAAACTGCAACATAATTAATAAAGTCATATTGGCAAAAAACGGATATTTAAGTGGGTAAATATTATGTGTTTTATAACGGACATGAAAAAATAATATGGGTCAACAGTGAATTTTTAGGATATACCTAAAATGTATTGTACTTAATATACATAGAAATACGTCAGTATGTCAAGTTTAATCGATCCATTTCAAAATCCGTACAAATATTGGTTCCTTATACACATGATTTTGTCCAATATTTTGTAAGATATACGAAAACAACGATATGTATGTCCTACCAGCAAGCGAGTTGACTACAAACCCTTTCTCTTCCATAAATTCCAACCACCTCTAATGCAATTTTTTTCCATAACTTCCAACCCCCTCTAGTATACCATCCTTCATTTAAAAAGTTTTTATTACATATTTTAAGTATTGATTGTCGAAAAACTTAACGAACAAAAAAATCAAGAAATATGAATTATGTTCAACAGAATGGAATTAAGAAGGGCTTAATAATATCAAACATTATCGATCAATCGCTGAAAAAGTATGTTCACTCACATTCATTGCCATAGTGAATTATTCATATGCGTGAAATGATTTATGTTAAGTGCGTGTTTTAAGATGTCCTCAGGAATTATAAAGAATTTTTTTTCTTATGAAGTATGATAAAGAGAGAAAAATCCAATTAATAAAATAGTGTAAAAAGGGTTCACCTAAGAAGAATATGAAAATAATTAACAAGAAATATTCACACAACTGCAAACGTAGAATTGTTTGATATAAAAAACTAACAATTCTTAAAACGATAGTTTTAATTTTTTAGAGGGTCTATGGTAAAAATGTAACCTATACAGCCACAATTTAAATCGAAAATTATCTTCAGGAAGAATGTTTTCGATGTAGTTTTCGAATATTTGTAAATCAACAAGGGCCCAGACCCAGAGGATTAGAGCTATCCAGAGGAAAATGCCTACACTAAAAAAGCAAAGACCCCAACTACTACACTCAATCATTGAACAGTTGTATCTACTCAAAGGTAGATGGCAGTCATTATGTACTTAGGTGGACTTAACAAAAAATGATTAACGAAACAAACACACGGACTTATCGATTAAGAAGAATAACTTAAAACACGTTTTTCTCAGACTCTATAAAATGCAACATCACAAATTTTCGTGTTTTGGGGAGTTCGGATACATGTTACAATCATTATTTGTTACTTTAGAGGTTAAATGTTTTTCAACCGAATATCTTCTAATTTGATTTTTATACCCTTCACCCTGTGGTTAAGGGTATTATGTCTTTGTGCATATGTTTGTAACAGGCAAAAAGAATCGAAATAGACCCATGGTTTCTTTTGAGAATATGCATAGAATCACTTTCTGAGCCGATTGCTCCATCCTAAATTGTAAACAAAGTACATGACGCATTTATGATCCGAATTGGATGAAATTTGGCAGAGCTCATTCGTTTGGCCCAAGGATGAACCCTATTTAAATTGGGAAAAATCGGTTCAGATTTAGATATAGCTCCCATATATATTTTCGTCCGATTAAAGGTAAATGGTGTACCAAAGTCCCCACATATATCGATTTGCACGAAATTTGGTGTCTGCTAAGTTTCGTGAAAATCGGTTCAGATTTAGATATAGCTCCCAAATATAGATTCGCCCGATTTTAGATAAATAGTCCACTAAAGTCCCTGGAAATCTTTTGATTTGCACGAATTTTGAATTACTGAATTAAGTCTAGAATGATATGTGCAAAGTTTCATGACAATCGGTTCAGATTCAGATATAGCTCCCATATATATTTTCGTCCGATTTAATGTAAAGGGAGCACCAAAGACTCTATATATCTTTCGATTTGCACGAATTTTGGCATAGCGTACTGAATTAATTTTGTTTTTACAAAATAGTCAGGCTGAATCCCAGTTTGTTGTTTTTATAAAAAACAACTATTTATTAGTGGGGAATGTATGGCATTGTTTGCCGAGGGGTAAGGCAGGGAAGACTATAGTTTCGTTTCACGCCACTGATCCTCATCAGTTCCCTTAGTTTTTTGTTGGGATATTGTTTTTTTATAAAAACAACAAACTGGGATTCAGCCTAACTATTTTGCAAAAACAAAATTCAAATGGTATCCCAAATAAACCGCCAACACTACTGTACTGAATTAAGTCTAGAATGATGTGTGTAAAGTTTCGTGACAATCGGTTCCGATTTAGATATAGCTCCCATATATATTTTCGTCCGATTTTAGGTGAATAGTGCACCAAAGTTCCTATATATCCTTCGATTTGCACGAAATTTGGCATAGCGTAATGAATTTGGTCTAGACTGATGTGTGTAAAGTTTCCTGAAAATCGGTCCAGATTTAGATATAGCTCCCATATATAGTTTCGTCCGATTTAATATAAATGATATACCAAAGTCCCTATATATACTTCGATTTGCCCAAAAATTTAAGTCTAGAATGAGGTGTAATAGCGTACAAAATTAAGTCTAATATGACGTATGCTAAGTTTCGTGAAAATCGGTTCAGATTTAGATATAGGTCCCATATATAGTTTCGCCCGATTTTAGGTAAATGGTGCACCAAAGTTCCTAAAAATCATGCGATTTGCACGAAATTTGGCAGAACGTACTAAATTAAGTCTAGAATGATGTGTGCTAAGTTTCGTGAAAATCGGTTCAGATGTAGATATGGCACATATAGCACACATGAAGTTTCGGCCGATTTTAAGTAAATGGTGCACCGAAGTCCCTATATATCCTTCGATTTCCACGAAATTTAGCATAGCGTAATTAAATAGGTCTAGAATGATGTGTGTAAAATTTCTTGAAAATCGGTCCAGGTTTTGATATAGGTCCCTTATATATGTTAGACCGATTTAATGTAAATGGTGTACCAAAGCCCCTATATATCCTTTGATTTGTATAGGGGAGAGGGGGGCACCTTTGAACACTTTTGACTTTCAAGCCCTATAAAATTTTTTATTTTATAATTTTTGGTTTATTATAAATTTTAACTAATAGGTACATAGGTAACCTTTAAAATGAATATACATATGACATACTATAAGCTTGACAAATATATTTTATTACTGTTTTAATGGACGAACTCAAAGTGTTCAAAACTGCCCCCCCCAGGGGGGCACCTTTGAACAGAGATTGGCATTTTTGAACGACATGTTTTTTACAGTGTTTATGTTCAAATATGTATGTATTTTATTCATACATATCAAAAATGCATTAATTCATTAAAAAATATATAAAAAATGTTCAAAATTTAAAAAAATTAGATCAAAAGTTATTAAAACACAAAATGACTTAAAAACTAAAATTAATATGGTGAAAAATACAGTTAATTTCGTAATTTTATTAGCCCATTTGAAATTTTGAGAAATCGAAGCCAAAAGTTAAAAACTCCCTTTTTTACTCGAGTTTAATGGGCATGTTCAAAGGTGCCCCACCCATGGCATTTTACGGAAATTTAAAATAACTTTTTTTGTAATAAATATATATAAAGGAAATTAAATTAGTTATGTTAGAAATGATTGTTGGAATGCAAAAAATTTGTTTGGCGAAAGAAAACTATCACAGAATTCTTCCTGCTCCCTTACAAACAAATCAATAAAAGTTTACAATGACACTGAGAAAACATGGTCACCCATGCACAATTTTTCGACAACTGAAAAAGCAAGCCAAAGTGGTTTACGCATATAGAGAACAAGATTGCCATATACAAAAATGTGGTTGCGGGTCGGAAAAATATTAAACCAAGATTTAATGAGCGCTGTTATAATTTGTAAACACCGAATATGATTACATTTGACACAGCTAATTTATTTGGT
>NW_026877505.1:0-21694 GCF_032173495.1 Musca vetustissima
TGATGTCTGGCAATTTTCGTGAAAATCGGTCCAGATTTAGATATAGCTCCCATATATAGTTTCGTCCGATTTCATGTAAATGGTGCCCTAATGTTCTTATATATCTTTCGATTTGCACGAAATTTGGTATAACGTACAGAATTGAGCCAAGAATGATGTCTGCCAAGTTTCGAGAAAATCGGTCCAGATTTAGATATAGCTCCCATATATAGCTTCGTCCGATTACATGTAAATGGTGCACCAAAGTCCATATATATCCTTCGATTTGCACGAAATTTGGCATAACGTACTTAATTGAGCCCAGAATGATGTCTGCCAAGTTTCGAGAAAATCGGTCCAGATTTAGATATAGCTCCCATATATAGTTTCGTCCGATTACATGTAAATGGTGCACCAAAGTCCCTATATATCCTTCGAGGTGCACGAAATGTGGCATAACGTACTTAATTGAGCCCAGAATGATGTCTGCCAAGTTTCATGAAAATCGGTCCTGATTTAGATATATCTTCCACATATAGTATCGTGCGATTTCATGTAAATGGTGCCCCAAAGTCCCTATATATCTTTTGATTTGCACGAAATTTGGTACAGCCTAATCATTTAGGCCTAGAATGATGTCTGCCAAGTTTCGTGAAAATAGGTCAAGATTTACATATAGCTCCCATATATAGTTTCGTCCGATTTCATGTAAATGTTGCACCAAAGTCCCTATATATCATTCGTTTTGCACAAAATTTGGCATAACGTACTGAATTGAGCCTAGAGTGATGTCTGCGTTGTTTCGTGAAAATCGGTCCAGATTTAGATATAGCTCCTTTTTATTATAGATTGATTTTAAGTAATTGACGCACCAAGAACCAATAGGAACAAAACGTTCTGAAATTAGTATAACCTATCCTGTCACAAGTTTGTTTGAAATCGCTTAATATTTGGATAGAGCTTCCATATATATTTTCGCCCGATTTCAAGTAAATTGGGCATCAAACTCCTCATGTTAGTCAGTTTGACATCAAATTTTGCACAACGTACAAAATTGAGCATAGAATTATGTAGTTGCGTTTTCTAGAAGTACAGACATAGCCCAACGGATGACCCATTTATATTTGTTTGAAGTCGATTTACATACTTTATGGATAGATCTACGTAGATTAACATTTAGATAAATTTTATTTCATCCAATTTCATGCTAATAGTCCAGTTTAATATACCCATAGTGGTGAAGGGTATCATATAGTCGGCCCCGTCCGACTTTACTACTTTCCTTACTGGTTTTTTTATTTCGGTAGTAAGGTATAGGCAATCAAGTAATCAGCAATTCTGCCATCCTGCTAGCCATATTCATGGGTTCACTTACGATTCTGCTGCTGTTTTTTTTTTATCAAAGGAATAAAAATTTGTCATTGACAATGATTTCATTTAATTTTCTCTAATAGAAAATCTATGTCGTAGATTACATTAAATAATACTGGTAGTCATAGATAAACGGAAGCTATGGGCGGTTAAGGGGGAGCAAAAATAATTCACAATACAAGTAGGATACAATTTATAGCCCAAGAATAAGTGGCCAACGGCAGAGACATGTAAATCTTTTAATTCCTAGTTTTTGGGGAAATCTACAATCCGCAAACCTCAACAACACACACAGACATTCATACAAACAATTGGTTGACACCCTCTTCGGAATAACCATCTATTAGCTTGTTTGAGTGGAGGACATGGTTTCTTTCCTTTTTTTCATGTGAGAACGTAGCGGAACATTTAGAATTTCTATGGTCTCCCAATGAGTACATTTCCTTTAAGAAGCTATCTGCAGAATATTTCCTTTTTATTTTTGTGTGGATCTTTTGTTAAATAGCCTTCTCTGGTTCAGATTCGAATGTCTTCATTGTGAGATTTTTTAGTTTCATTGTATAGTAGCATATTTACATTACATTTAATCAGCTGAAGTTGTATGTATGTGTAAAAGGAGGGTATGTGTATGTCCTTTGTGTCCTTTCTATTAAGGATATATTTGTCATTTGTGCTTATGTGACAATTTCTATACGAAATCTGCATTTCATCTAAATAACCATATAAATCAAAAACCAATCCCCTGTTCAAGTGCTACTAGACTTGAAGAGAACAGATAATGGAAAATTAGATTTCGAACAAAAGACTTACATAGAAGGACATAATAAATAATATATGGCCCTTAGAAAATATCTTAAAAAATCCAGATCCCTTGGTAGACCATAAGAAAAAATTTTTAAAAATCCAGATCCTTGGGTAAACCCTAAGACATGTTTTAAAAAATCTGAAGATAGACCCTCAAAAATATTTTTAAAAAATCTGAAGATAGACCCTCAAAAAATATTTTTAAACCACTGAGCGGAGGAGTATAGTCGGACGGGGTTGACCATACGATACCCTACACAACTACCACAGAACTCTATCTGTGTGCGGATTTTTTTTCTGAGCCTGGGTAATGTTTCGTGATAGTTGCACCCTCTTGCCCGATTAGAGGTCAACAGCACCTCTTCCTTACACTGATATATTTTCCGAATATTACCAATATTTAGTACAGCCCTTCTAATTACGTGTCCATATTCCCTTCACTATGGGTTGTGTTGTGATGTTCGGCTTATAATTGTAGTCTATTGATTGAATCGAAAACACAAACAATTAAGTTTTCGGTCCACTTCATCCCAATACTATTATCTGATCATCACCGAAAATCATAGGTGTTATACTTGACCATAACTGGAACCTCATGGAAAATTTCAAAGCGATCAGGGCTATATTTCCGCCCTCCAGTGAGTCAATGGGTTATTAAATAATATCTGAGTACGTAAGCATGTAAGTGTAACGCCCACATCTGAGTACATACGACCATATAATTGGTATCAATTTGAAGGCCAACCACTCGTCTTGGATATACTATCACCTTCTCGGGTCCATATCCCTCAGGAGTAAATATATACGCCATAGAATACAAATTTTGTCATTTTTCACACAAAATTCAGAGTCCATTTGAACCGCTAAATACTGACCGATCTTTATCAAAACATGCATGTTTATTCCTTGGCCCGATCCCCTTCTACATGTAAAAATTTGCGAGGTTTGGGCCATAATTGCGGCCGGTGGAGCGACCAGAAAATCAAAAATAAAGTTTTGGTCCATTTCATCCCCTAAATATTAACCGATCTTTTCAAAATAGGGGTCTTCATTGGCCAGAACCCATCCTACATGCAAAATTTTCTTGAAGATTGGCCCATAACTGTAGCTTATATCGTGTTTACAAATTATAATGGACAGACGGACGGACGGACACACATGTTTGGATCGACTCAGTTAGTCGAGATATGACGATCGGTATACATGAATGTGGGTCTAGGACCATATGGGGTTACAAACTCAAAGCTATAATACCCTGACAAAATAGTTGTGTAGGGCATAAAAATCCACGCCTATCTGAACACCCTTAGAACATATTTGTAAAAAAATCCACTCCTATGGAAAGACACTTAGAACGTATTTTTTAAAAAATCCACGCCTATCTGAAGACCCTTAGAACATATTTTTAAAAAATTCACTCCTATGGAAAGGCCCTTAGAACATATTTTTAAAAAAATCCACGCCTATCTTAGAACATATTTTTAAAAAATCCACGCCTATCTAGAACATATTTTTAAAAAAATCCACGCCTATCTTAGAACATATTTTTAAAAAATTCCACGCCTAACTTAGAACATATTTTTAAAAAAATCCACGCCTATCTTAGAACATATTTTAAAAAAATCCACGCCTATCTTAGAACATATTTTAAAAAAAAATCCACGCCTATCTTAGAACATATTTTTAAAAAATCCAATACTATATTAGAACATATTTTTAAAAAAATCAACGCCTATATTAGAAAATATTTAAAAAAATCCACGCCTATCTTAGAACATATTTTTAAAAATCTCCACGCCTATCTTAGAACATATTTAAAAAAAATCCACGCCTATCTTAGAACATATTTTTAAAAAATCCACGCCTATCTTCGAACATATTTTTAAAAAAATCCACGCCTATCTTCGAACATATTTTTAAAAAAAACCACGCCTATCTTCGAACATATTTTTAAAAAAAATCCACGCCTATCTTAGAACATATTTTTAAAAAATCCACGCCTATCTAGAACATATTTTAAAAAAATCCACGCCTATCTTAGAACATATTTTTAAAAAAATCCACGCCTATCTTAGAACATATTTTTAAAAAATTCCACGCCTATCTTAGAACATATTTTAAAAAAATCCACGCCTATCTTAGAACATATTTTAAAAAAAATCCACGCCTATCTTAGAACATATTTTTAAAAAATCCACTCCTATCTTAGAACATATTTTTAAAAAAATCCACGCCTATCTTAGAACATATTTAAAAAAAATCCACGCCTATCTTAGAACATATTTTTAAAAATCTCCACGCCTATCTTAGAACATATTTAAAAAAAATCCACGCCTATCTTAGAACATATTTTTAAAAAATCCACGCCTATCTTCGAACATATTTTTAAAAAAATCCACGCCTATCTTCGAACATATTTTTAAAAAAAACCACGCCTATCTTCGAACATATTTTTAAAAAAAAATCCACGCCTATCTTAGAACATATTTTTAAAAAATCCACGCCTTTCTGAAGATCCTTAGAACACATTTTTAAAAAATCCACGCCTATCTGAAGACCCTTAGAACATATTTAAAAAAAATCTACGCCTATCTGAAGACCCTTAGAACATATGTTTAAAAAAATCCACCCCTATCTGAAGACCCTTAGAACATATTTCAAAAAAATCTACGCCTATATGAAGACCCTTAGGGCCTTTTGGCAGGCCCTTAAATAATATTTTTAATAAATTCAATCCATGCACGCAATTATTCCATAAAATAATATTTTTGAAGCTATTAAAACTAAATTTTGTCGTGATTTCAGGCATCAGCTTATGCGTCTCCTGAAGTGTCTGTCTGGCAACTACAGCGACAATCTCCTGAGTATGCTGTCAACTCTTGTTTGTTTGTGGTATTAAATTTCATTTGTAAAAGGTACATGAGTGCGGTCCTTCGCCATCGTCTTCTTCTTCTACGTCTATAATTTTTTCACCAGGACCAATCAACGTTTACAGTCCCTTTGTGTCTTCTTCTTCGGCTTCTTGAATAATAATGTGATCATATTTTGTTGTAACAACCATGTAAACCGATGTGTGTACGTGTGTGTGTGTGTGCGTATGTGTCTGTCTCTTGTTCACCTCCTTCTTATTAACATTATTGTCAGTTGTCACATGTTTCGAAATGTGGTCGAAACCCCTGTCAACCACCAAAACAAAAATCTAATTATGTGTTTACAAGTAACGTGAACTCACACACACATGCACACACACATACACATATACGCATATTTTGTAGACACTTTCTATAGTTAAAGTGGGATGGGTTGGGCAGCCAACTGAGACGTAGAGTAGTCGAACCCACACAAAAAATCCGACTAAGTTTCCAAAAGTACAACACCACGAGAGCATTACATTATATTATACAGATATGAGATCATGGAAAAGTCCTTTTGAAAGCCATTGTAAATGCAGTGTGTGCGGAGATGAGTATCTCAACGGAGTGGGTGTGTAAGAGCTGCTCCATTCATCCACAAATGAATACATGTTAGTCTAGCAAATGAATTGTGTTTGCTCACCAAGTCGCAGTTGTATCGAAACGTATCCTATCGACTTGTGTTACACACACACACACTCGTTACTATCTTTTGACAGACACACACACATCGATATTTGTCCTCATGCACTCCACATGCCTCCTTTCACACATTATTGACATGTCTATTTGCGAATAACAACCTCCATTATACGCACATTTCCCCCCAACCCCTTTCGCGTAGGTTGGGCATAAATATCATCATTTTATAATTTTGATTGGCATTGGTAACGAAGTTTGTAGAGGGGGAAACCCCCTCCCCACACTCAACAACCATCAAAAGAAAACCAAACAGGGCGGGTATGAGGGCTAACACAAAATTAGTCTTTTTTCTTCATTCGAATGCAGTCATTCACGGCCTCTACCCCTCTCATCGGAATATGGTATCAAACCTTCATTCATATCGTACACACCTCAAACCATCAAACACGTTTTGTGATATATGAATCTGGCGTGTGTCATGACATTGAAAGACAAATTTACAACGTGTTAATGAAAATTTGGTTAGCCAAAGGTTTTTGGCTGGGAAGTAAATGAAAGGGGTCGGTCGATTGGACCAAGTTGGACCTGTTTTTTGAATAAAAATGAAATAAGGAAATTACCATATTGTGCGTATGTGTTGCATATGTCGAGGCATATGCCATTTGTCTGTGATTAATTTGGTGGTATTTTTCTTTGATTTTTTGTTTTCTGATGGCGCGGTGCGATTTTGAAAAAAGGATAACCGGAATTTTTAACAAAGAAATTTACATAAATTCATAATGACTTACAACTGTGAATGACATTTTAATTATATGGTTGTAGAGATTTGTATCATGACATAATTGTGTGTGTCACAAGAATGTGAGACAAATTTCAGCAAAAATAAAAAAAAAATATATTTAACCAGTAAGGAAAGTCGGACTGGGCAGACTATATGATACCCTTCACCACTTTGGGTACATATGTATCCGAAAAGACGTCGCCTTTTTGAAGGAATTTTGACATGAAATTGAACGAACTTAAATATGTGATTTTTATATCTTTCTGGAACCCATGCTAAATTACATTTATATAACATGTTCAGTAGTCGTTGTGTCACAGTGGCCCAGCTATGGATCTTTTTAAAGCAAACTTGACACACGCTAATTCGGTATCCTGCACTGTTTAAAATTTAATTCAATAAATAATCGAAATTATATATAGGGAAATCTTTGGTGAACCGATTTGAAGCAAACTTGTCAGAGATTAATTTATAAATTCAATACGTTGTGTCAATACCTAATTCTGAAGTGCATTATACTTAAAATCACGAAATATATAGGCAGGTGTACACACATTCCAGACTTAATTCATAACTCTGTGCCAAATTTCGTGCACATCAAAAGATTTCCAGAGACTTTAGTGGACTATTTACCTAAAATCGGGCGAATCGATATATTTCGATTTTCACGAAATTTTGCACACATCATTCTAGACTTAAGTTAGTACGCTGTGCCAATTTTCGTACAAATCGAAAGATATATAGGGACTTTGGTACACAATTTACCTTAAATCGGACGAAGATATATATGGGAGCTATACCTAAATCTGAACCGATTATCATGAAACTTTGCAGACATCATTCTAGAACTTATTCATTACGCTGTGCCAAATTTCGCACAAATCGAAAGATATATAGGGACTTTGGTACACAATTTACCTTAAATCGGACGAAGATATATATGGGACCTATATCTAAATCTGAACCGATTTTCACGAAACTTGGCAGACAACATTCTCGATCTTACTCATAACTCTGTGCCAAATTTCGTGCACATCAAAAGATTTCCAGGGACTTTAGTGGACTATTTACCTAAAATCGGGCGAATCTATATATGGGAGCTATATCTAAATCTGAACCGATTTTCACGAAACTTTGCACACATCATTCTAGACCTTAATCACTACTCTGTGCCAAATCTCGTGCAAATCGAAAGATATATATGGACTTTTGTGGACTATTTACCTAAAATCGGGCTAAACTGTATATGGGAGCTATATCTAAATCTGAACCGATTTGCACGAAACTTTGCACACACCATTCTAGACATAATTCAGTACGCTATGACAAATTTCGTACAAATCGAAGGATACATAGGGACTTTGGTGCACTAGTCCCTATGTATCCTTCGTCGATTAAATCGACTTATAAAGTGATTCTATGCATATTCTCAAAAGGAACCATGTGTCTATCTCGTTTCCTTTTGCCTGTTACAAATATACGCACAAAGACATAATACCCTGTACCACAGTGTGGTGAAGGGTATACAAATGCATAGGCGACCGGACAACTACATTTTGTTATTGAAGACAAATCCATAGACCTCCGAAAGCCTAAAATTTATATAGAAAACCAATTATAGACCTTCGGAGACATACAATTGTTACAGAAGAGAAATGCACAGGCCTCCAGAGACCTATAATTTTTATAGTAACAAATTCATAAGACTTCGGAGACCTATACTAAAAAAAATAAGTTCCTGCCATTACTTTCCATTTGTTTTTCGTTTTTGTCATTATTTTCCAATCTCTTTGTGGTAGCGTGTGTGTGCTGTCATGAATTTCAATTATAAGGAAGATGTTCACTTGGAAAACATCTATAAATATTTATTACAAAATCCTACATCAAATAAAAAAGTTAAACGAATCAAAAGAAAATTGAAGATGGCACCACTTAATGTTGTCATCATCTCCAGCGATGATGATGATGAAATTCACATCAATTTTAATGGCAGGCTTTCAAAACATAGATATTACCTATTTCGTTGAGGCATGATTTTGAAATAGTAAAAGCTAATTAAAGCGGAAACAATCGGCGTGTGTTTTTTCTTCTTTCGTTTCATAAATGCGGATGAACAGAAGAAAACAAGGAGCTCTCACATCTCAAACAAGGCCTAACAACAATATTATCTTTTACAGAGAAAACAAGATTCCGAACAGAGCGGAAGTTATACTCCCCAACTGCAGGGGGTATGATCTCTTCTGATATAGTCGTTCATATATATTTTTGGGTTGCATGTGTGTGTGTGTTGTTATTATTCATGAAAATATGTTAACAGGCCCATTGTTTTACTTTCGTCTGGGGGAAGTCTTTTCAAAAAATAGATCATGGCTTACTTTTGCGCTGCATTTTTTTTAATTGCTTGTCAAAAATGCAAGCCATCATACACCGAAACAATCAAAGCGGTTGCTGTGAATATGTTGTAATTAAATGATTGCCATTTTTTTGCTGCAAACCTCTTTTTGAAAGACAGGTTACTATTATGACTTACTTCATTTGGTTATGATGAGATCGCTTATTTTTTATTTTTTCCATGGCATTGCAGCTGATTACATCCGGATTGCTGCTACATGCATTGTTTTGTTTTCATGACCAGAATTTCCTTAAAAAATCGACTCTATTAATTGAAGATCATATTAACCCAGTTAGGTAAATTGTTACTTCCGACACAAACACAAGCAAAATTAAAAAAAAAATACCTTGGATGCTAGTATGGCGTGGATTTTTAAAAACATATTTTTGTTGACCTATACAAGGCGTGGATTTCTGAAAAATATTTTTTGGAGACCTATGCAAGGCGTAGATTTTTATACCCTACACAACTATATTGTCAGGGTATTATAGCTTTGTTTGTTTGAAACGCCACGAAATATTGGTCCTAGACCCATCTTTAAGTACACCGATTGTCATATCTCAACTAGCAAAGTCAATCAAGACATGTGTGTCCGTCCGTCCGTCTGTAAACACGATACAGGCCACAATTATGGACCAATCTTCACGAAATTTTGCATGTAGGATGCATTCTGGCCAGTAAAGACCCCTATTGTTTTTGGTAAACATCGGTTAATATTTAGGGGATGAAATGGACCAAATACTTCATTTTTGACGGTTTTTTTGGTCGCTCCAGAGGCCGCAGTTATGGTACGCACATCGTGAAATTTTACATGGAAAAGAGGATGGTGCCAAAGAATAAGCATGTCTGTTTTGATACCCAAGAAGTTGATTGTATATCCAAGAGGAGTTGTTGACCTTCAAATTGATACCAAACTTATGGCTGCATGTACTCTGATGTGGGAGTTATACATAATTAGGTAAAGGTGACTATGTGCATAGTATTACTATTACACCATTACAGGGCGGAAATGCCGCGCTGATAGCTTTGTATTGTTAATGAACTTCCGATTATGGTCAAGGATGACGCGTATAGTTTTCGGTGAAGTTGAGATTTTATTCAGGGTGTGCAATGAACCGAAAACTTTAATTTTGTCAGATTTTCTAGTCGCTCTAGAGGCAATTATTATATGCAGAACATCACATATTTGTTTAGATGATGATCGTTCAATATTCCGAGGGTCAAATCAACCAAAACCTAAAGTGGCAATTTTTTTATTTTACGGGGTAAAAATTCAATTCAAGAAAAATATTGGAAAATATGCCAGGGTTAGAAAGTGAAGTTGTTGATCTATAATCTTTAAAAAGGGTGCAAATATTTCGAAATAATGCCCAGGCTCAGAATATAGAACCGCAGAAAGTTTGATTTTCGTAGTAGTTGTGTAGGGTAGCATATGGTCGGCCCCGTCCGACTATAGTGCTCCGCTCACTGGTTTTTAAATACATTTTTTGAAAGCATGCATTTTTAAAAATATTTTTTGAAAAGGTGTATTTTTTTTAATATATTTTTGAAGGCGTGGATTTTTTAAAAATATTTTTTTAAGGCGTAGAGTTTTTAAAAATATTTTTTGAAGGCGTAGAGTTTTTAAAAATATTTTTGAAGGCGTGGATTTTTTAAAAATATTTTTTGAAGACGTGGATTTTTTAAAAATACTTTCACAGGGCCTTTATCTATACAAGGCGCGGATTAAAAAAAAAAAACAATTTTTTTGAGACCTATACAAGGCGTGGATTTAAAAAAAAACAAATTTTTGAGACCTATTTTAAAAATATTTTATTAGACCTATACAAGGCGTAGATTTAAGAAAAATAGGCGTAGATTTTTAAAAAATATTTTTGGACTCCTATGTAAGGCGTAGATTTTTAAAAAATATTTTTTGGAGACCTATGTAAGGCGTAGATTTTTAAAAAAATATTTTTTGGATACCTATGTAAGGCGTAGATTTTTAAAAAAAATATTTTTTGGAGACCTATGTAAGGCGTATATTTTTAAAAAATATTTTTGGAGACCTATGTAAGGCGTAAATTTTTAAAAAATATTTTTTGGAGACCTATGTAAGGTTTTTTTAAATATTTTTGGAGACCTATGTAAGGCGTAGATTTTTAAAAAATATTTTTTGGAGACCTATGTAAGGCGTATATGTTTAAAAAATATTTTTGGAGACCTATGTAAGGCGTAGATTTTTAAAAAATATTTTTTGGAGACCTATGTAAGGCGTTGATTAAAAAAATGGAGACCTATGTAAGGAGTAGATTTAAAAAAATAGGCATAGATTTTTAATAAATATTTTTTTGGAGACCAATGCAAGGTGCAGGTTTAAAAAAAGGCGTAGATTTTTAAGAAAATATTTTGTGGAGACATATGCAAGGTGTAGATTTAACAAAAAAAATAGGCGTTAGTTTTAACTATTTTTGGAGACCTATGCAAGCCGTGGATTTAAAAAAAAAAAAATACTTTTTGGACACCTATGCTATGCGTAGATTTTTATAAATTATTTTTTGGAGACCTATGGAATACGTACAGATCTCTACTAAGCGTAGGTTTTAAAAAAATATTTTTTGAGACCTATGCAAGGCGTGGAGTTTTAAAAATATTTTTGAGCGCCTATTGATGGGAGTGGGGGTTTTTATATATTTTTCTGAGCCTTACATTTTTTCATATATACAAACTATAGACATCCCGTAGTTAATATTAAAAAAAATCTTTTAAAGCTAATAAAGAAATAATTTCCTAGAAATATTATTTTAAGGATGAGTTAAACTGTCTGCCAAGGAGACAGACAGACATTGGGCAAACGTGTATGCCATGACATACACGTCTGCCTAATGTTGCATGCTGTGGCATCCACAACAATATTTGTATGCGGCTTTTGTTTCATGTGCCATCCAGCCAACCATCCAACAACCAACAATTACAAACTTATTGGCATAATTCAAGTCTTTGTTATCTCGACTGTTAAGTTTTGCTAACCCGCTTGCCGGCAATGATGAACTTTCACGCTTTAAAAAACAGTTCAAATATTTGCACGGGTGAATTCGTATGTGATGTTGTCTCAACGGCTAAACGTTATGAATGACTGAATAATTTTTTTATTATTATTATTTTGTTGTTTTTTGTATTTTTAATTTTTGCATATAATTTATGTTTTATGAGTTTATATGGTGGCGAATTTTGAATGAATTTTCTGCAAAACAATGCAAATGTGATCTGCATGCTTTGCTAATGAAGACGGAAATATTGATGCATTTCAAATTTCAATTGGATGTCACTTCCGTTGTCTTGTCGAAGAAGAAAACGAAGACGAAGACATGCATGGGAATCTATTTGAATTAAAATGTTCTCATGGGGACGTCTTCAATTTATTATGAAAGAGAGTTCGGAGATCATGTATGGGGTATTATGACATGTTCGATCGAACTCATGAAATTTCTTCGTGAGGACTATTTGAGTGACGGAAAAAATTGGGAATTTGAACAAGGCAGGAAAAATAAGATTTTTCCTCTGATCATTACTGAAGGGTTTGGAGGATTAAAAATTTTCCAACGTGCTTAGAAATCTCTCAAACTTAGTTCGTGGCCTATTAAACACGAATTTACACATACAAATCCCCTTATCGTAAGTGGTGTAAAATTGTACAATAATTATGACACATAGCTTTGACAATTTTTTAATTAAAATAACACCCCTCCCTCCTCTATATCACCTCTATCTCTTTCTGTATATGGTCCATGTATACACAATGGTGTTATGCTATTTACAAGAAATTTCTTTTAATTATTTTTTCAAAACAATATCGACTCATTAATCCCGAATGGAGGAGAGACAAATACTGATATTTGTTTTCAAAAAATGTAGATCAACAATAGCACCAAAAAAACAAACACCACCAAATAACCACAACCTAAAAAGAAAGAGAAGCTTACCGGAAAACTATGCACGGATTGCTTAGCTACATAAAAGACAAATCAATTAATTAATTGACAATTTAGAGTTGAGTTTTATTTGCTTTAATGATTTGAGGCAGGCGTTTTTATTTTTTGTTCGTGTAATGTGAGAGATAATGAGGAGAGTGTGTTGGAGGTCTGTGTGATTATCGTATTGGTGTTGTGGGTAATGATGATTTTATAACACAACAAAACGAATCGAACCAACAAGGAGATTAACTGGATCCGCAAATTTTGGTTTGTTGATTGTGAAACAAGAAACTCAGCGTGATTGCCTAAAATATGAAAACAAAAACAAATGAGTTTTTTCTTTTTGGGAAAAAGTCACAATTTTTTTCCTTGCAAATGAAATATAAGTGTTGGAGAGGCACAATACACTCGAGAAAAAATTTTTTCAGAAGCCTCTTATTTTCGAAGAAAAAAAGCATAGTCCTTCCGATTTCATAGATCTTTTCCCAGGCCCAGACAAAAATTAATACGCCGCTGAAGGTCTACAATATCTGTACATAAAATTAATGAGGATCGGAAAGCTTCCAGTTTTTGCAGAAATAAATCCATAGACCCTTAAATTTATCGATAAAGTCTATAAAGTCAAAATTATGAGCTTCCCAAAGGCCCTCCAACTCTTCATGGGCTTCCAGTTTTCACACAAATAAAAAAATAAAAGGCCTCTAGAGATCTCCACAAATGTTTGTACATGAAAGCAATGAGCATTCAAATGGTCAGACTTTTCCAATGACACAATATCTTGGGCCTCCTGAAGTCTGATATTTTCTAGGAAAAAATGTATACGCCTATGGAGATAAATTATGAGTCTTCAGAAGACACCAATAGTTGTTGCACAAAATTAATAGCCTAAATCTGTGGCTATTCTTTATCGGCTGCCAGTTTCCTCAGAAATCAATGAGCATCTAAAAGACCGGACTTTTCAAAAGAAATAATTCCATGGGCCTCCCGAGGTCTCTAATTGTCAACTAGAAAATGTATAAGCCTCTAATATATGTTGTGTCTTCAGAGACTTCTAAAATTTTTTTAGATAACATTGATATCCGATATGTCTTCTGTTATCTTTGAACATATTAATAGGCTTCCTCAGAGGTCTCCACATGTTTGTAATATCAAAAGTACCCAAAGAAACAATTCCATGGGCCACCAGAGGTCTCGAAATGTCTTCCGATTTCATATACCTTTCCATAGCTCTCTAGTTATCTCTAGTAATAAAATAATAGGTCTCCGCGGGTCCTCAATATTTAGAAAAAAAATCCATGGGACTCCCTATTTCTCTAATTGTCAACGAGGAAATATATATGCCTTTGGAAGTCTCCAATTCCAATAGGAAGAAGATATGGCATTCGGAAGTCCTCTAAAAAAGGTTGTATAGAAAAAATTGAGTCTTCAAAGGCTCTGATATATATTGGAAAACAATTTAAGTGCTTCCAAAATCCATGAATATTAAAAAAACATAATAATTCCATGGGCATTTTTCGATACTCGGAGCCCTCTACTATTTATCCAAATCAATAAAAAAGTCTACAATTATAATGGAAAAAATTCATGGTCCATCCCATATAGAACTTCGAAGGTCTCAAATTTAAAAAAATGCCGGATCCACAATGAAAATTATTAGATATTGCGAGCCTTCGGAGGTCTCAAATTTATGAAAATAAAAATCGGAGCCATATTTTTCTGGGAAACGATATTTTTTTATCCAGAAATCTGGAATACCAAGTCAAAGCTAAAAACTTCAAAATACCAAAAATTGAGGTATCTTTATATGGGTAATATTTCAAAACTTGCGCACAGATCAAAAATCTTCTAAAAAAATAATTATTCTTTGCGAATAACCGCCACTGTGATTGGAAAACGAAGCTAAACCCTTCAAAATGTCGAAAATGGGGTGGATTCTTCTTTATATGGGAGCTATTTCAAAACACAGACCTATATCGAAAATTTCCAGCATAAATTTTTATTCTACAAATGCCAAGCCAGATTGGTGGAACATGCGGTTAAAACTCATATCGAGAAGTTTCTGAAAATATATTTTTTACCCCCTCAATGTCATGGTATGATAAATCACAGTCTCTTCGTAGTTCCTTTATATGGGGGCCATATCAAAACATGATCCTATATTTCAGCGTAGATATATGCCAGAGTCAAAGAACTGAGAATGCAGATTGTCGAGCTATCGAAAATGGGACGGGGCATTTCTATGGGGTTTACCTTCGAAAGCTCTAAAGGCAACGTGACAGCTACTTCGATTGGAAAATGAGGCCTACAAATTATATATTTTGTTCACGTGATTCCGTAAGTAAGTTTGAGCGATTATCATCAATTCATAGACCAGACCCATTTCTCCGTGTAAAATTTCGTGACGTTCGAATTATTGTGGTACTCTCTATGGCGCCCAGTGGACAGGCGGTCGGACACACAAAACTATGTCAATCCAGCAAGTCGAGATATGGCGATCGGTATACAAAAAGTGGGGTCTAGGTCCAATATTAAGGTACATAAACTGGCAATAGGATATAAAAATATAAATTTATCGAAATCAAGAGGCCAAACTTCAAGAAAGTTTAACTTCATTAATAAATCAATGTTTCAACTGAATTCTGAAACTTATCGTTGGGCGCCATTTTATTTTGAAATTAATAAAAAAAGCCTCCATACGTTATTTTTTTCTGTACATGAAATGTTAAGGCAATCCATGAGCTTTCGAATATTTCTAGTATTTACATAGTAGGAAACAATTAACTTTTAATGCCAGAATTATTTACTTTAACCCCATGTTGGGCACCTTCTAATAATAAAATTTGGAGAAAAAATTTGATTTTATTAGTGTGATTGTAAACAATTCTCTTCGTCGCCGGGAAGAAAGAAGATTCAAAATCAGTCGGGCCCCCTTTTTCTAAAAAATAATATAAATTTTGAAGTGTATTATAAATATATACACCAGCTTAAAAATTATTTTTCAGTGGTCATATAATAATCCGGAAGTTTTTAGATTGCCAACAAAATAACCCCATGATGGAAGTGACTCTAAACAATACCATTCGGCTTCAGATTAAGAGAAATTACAAAATTAGTTGGGTGCCATTTCCTTGGCTTATATTATAAATTCAACGTTGGGCGCCATTTTATTGCGAACAAAATTTATGAAAAATTGATAGGCTAGAAATAATATTATATTGTCCTTCTGGGGCTCCTAGGTCCTTCGTAGTGCATAACATTTCATGGATCTTTAAACTATGTATAAAAGATTCATTGGGAACCATTTTTCCAATAGAAAACATTTAAAACAATTAATTCTCAGTAGAAATCCATAATTTTGAAATAACAATTCATTGCCTTCTGTAATGCTCCTTACATTTTTTAAGAACACATTTATAGTCCTCTGGAGTCCTAAAATTGTTGTTTATAAAAATTAAAGTTCCTCTATTAATTTTTATAAAAATAATTTTCCAACATGCATTTGAAAAAAAAAATAATCAACATTTTTCTCTGAGCCCACAATGCCATTCCAGAGTTTCCTTGAAGAAATTACCTTAAAAACAAGCTATGATTTTTAACAACAACAAATCTATTCATGCCGCCGATCAGGCTGTAATGCAACATCATTTGGCTGTTGGTGGTGGTGGTGGCATGGATGATGGTGAATGGTAATGGTGTTAGTGACCAAACGACATAGCTTCTCAAATGAGACAACAAACAAAACTATGGTAACAACAATTGGTAACAAACAGTTGCAGATGATACGTGCAACAGTTAAGATTGATTTGATTTAAGGCTGAATGAAATATATAAAATCAAAAAAGAAAAAAACATTGGAAAAAATGAGAAAGGATTATAAATGTTAATGGTGAAAAATAAAACGAAAGGAAAATAATCGAAAATTGTAATACAAAGAAAGTGAATTTAAAAAGGAAAGTGATTTTGCAATAAATTTAAAAAAATTAAAATTATTTTATAAAGGACACGAATCCTTAGAAGATTAAAAAAATAAGTGGCTTAAACAAATATATTTTTTGAAACCAAAGGACTGTTGCCCCCATAACGAAAGTGAAATTGAACAAAAAATCCATTGGTGTTCCCATCATGCCTTTGAAATAAAACAAATCACATAATAATTTAAAGTGCTTTTTTACGGCTGTTTAAATCCCTGTTAAATACCATTTATCATAGTTGAAAATTATACTCATTTGCTGCACTTCATTTGAAAGTGATGTGAATTTTGTGAAAAAAACACAGCAACTAAAACAAGAACAACAACAAGTCGTCATTACCAACATCAACATCGTGTTATTTCTGTTTGCATCCACATTTCTCCCCTTGGTTTTGGCCATCATCATTCATTCATTCATACCTTCACCTCGACTGTGAAAAAATAAGCTCGCGCGCCTGCCGGTTAAGGCCATTTCCACAATGACAATGGCGGTCACAACAACAACTCTAACCGCATTAGGCCTCTTCACCTTGGCTTTGCTGGTAAGTTTTTTTTGTGTTTATTTGCATGGCCAACGGGCCAAACTGGCGAACAAAACTAACTCAGCCACGGCTCTCAGTTGTTGGCAGTTGTTGAAAAGCTAGTTTTGTTTGTCGGTAGCTGCCACATTTTACAAGTTATTTTTGCCACCACAACAACTAAATCGCACACCGAAAAAAACAAACAAACAACTTACAGCCACACACATGATGCTGTCGACAAGTACCAGCACTTGTGCTGCTGTTGCAATTGAAAGCGAAATTGTTTTTCTTCTTTTTTTCTCAAATGCATTTCTTTTTATGGCGCAACATTTTTTTTTCTGCCACAATTTTATTGTTGTTTTTCTGTTTTCTTGTTTAATACATAATATTTCATATAGAGCAAAGCTGTGCAAGGCCTCTTACATCAAAAAAAAAAAAAACAAAAGAAGTTTTTCCACAATTAAGCAGATTTGAATCTTGCTTTGCAGAAAAGCAAATCCGAAAATTGCTTCCACTTTTGCCATGAACTTTCTTATAAAAAATTATAGTTTTGTATCCGGTTTTTTACGATTTGCTTGTTTTACGAAAATTTTCACAGGCAGGAAGTTATTGTCCTCCCCAAAAATGGATCTATAAATTTAATTTTATGTTCAGCAAGGAAATAAAAACATAAACAATACACACATATGGTTTTCGATGATTAAGGAAGTCATGTTTGATTGGTGGCAGATATTAGAAAGTTGAGATCTAAGGAGATTACTAATGTCCCTAACTATATCCAATTTTATATAGAAGAAAAGGAAGTCCTAGAAATTTAAACACATAGGATATCTCCTGATCTGATGTCGAAAGCCTAACGTTGGGCTCCATTCTAGTTATAAAAATTTTAAACAATATTGTGTTTATCTGATATTCAGAAAAAGTAAAAAAATAATCCTATATCTGAATTGAGTTAAAGAGACTTAGAAACTCAATGTTGGGCGCCATATTTAGAAATATTCGTCAGTTGAAGTCTCATTCTTAAGGTAGGTCGCCTATTACTATACGACTTAAAAATAATGTGTTCATCTTCAATTAAAAACTCAACGTTGGGCGCCATTCATGTAGAATACAATTAATTGTTTTCAAACGGAGTTTATTATTTCGACCAAACCTGAGATGCTTTTATCAGATCTATGTCAAATCCGAAGATGGAATCAATAGATTCAGAAGTTTTGGTAAAGCCCCTAGCATTTGGAAGGGTTATGGCGAAAATCCCAACCGAGTGGCTGTAATTTGACATTTTGGGTTCTTCAAGAATGAAAAAAATATTCACTGAAACTTTATGGATATAGGTCCATGCTTTGACGTAGCTCCCATCTAAAGGCCCTATTGTACTTTATCGGTATTTTGATGGAAATAATTTTTTCCCGTCTTCCATATCAAGGTTTCGCTCAACCAAAGTCGCTGTAATCTTTGCAGCCAATTTTCGATATCGATTGATGTTTTATGCTCCATAGGCATGTCCCACCCTTTTCTGTATTTCGATGAATTTAACCAAAATTTCTCACCGCAGTGACTGTAATTTGTCATTCTGGATTCTTGGGTGGTGCTAAATATCTCTGCGGACATTTCTCAATATGAGACCAAGTTTCGGCAAAGTCTATACACAAAAGTCTCACCTTCATTTTAGGTATTTGGGAAAGAACTTCATCCCATCGAAATGACTATAATTAAATATTCCGGGTTATTGAAGAAAAAATGGATATGGGATCATGTCCCACTCGTTGGAGAAAATTTTCCATATAGGACCACATTGTGAATAGCTTCCATATAAAGGTTCATCCCATTTCTTTTTTATATTCTGAAGATATAGGCATCATTTTTCCATTGAAGTGGCTGTAATTTAACACTCCGAGTTTTTTAGAAAAAAAAAACAATATGGGTCCATGTCCCACCGTATTACTTGCCCATATTCCCTTTACCGCCTTCAAATTGTGGCCTATATATCGACTTGAAAAAAATCAAATTATTATCTGATAATCACAGAAAATTATAGGCGTTGTCCTTGACCATAACTGCAACCTCATGGACAATTTCAAAGCGATCTCCGCCTTCCAGTGTGGGTCTGGGTCCTTCAGGGGCAAATATATACGCCATAGAATACAAATTGTGTAATTTTTCACACAACAGTCAGGGGACATTTGAACCGCTAAATATTAACTGATCTTTATCAAAACAAACAAAAAAATCCACGTCAATGTTCTCTGAGAAAATATTTTTAAAAAGTACATGGCAGCGATTTTTGTACCCTTCACCACACTGTGGTACAAAGTATTATGTCTTTGTGCATATGTTTGTAACAGGCAAAAGGAAATGAGCTAGACACATGGTTCCTTTTGATAATATGCATAGAATCACTTTCTAAGTAGATTTATACATATCCGTCCGTCCGTCTGTTGGTGTTAAATTGTAAACAAATTACAGGTCGCATCCGAATTGGATGAAATTTGGCATACGTCTCTTGTTCGGCCCAAGGACGAACCCTGTTGAATTTGGGAAAATGGTTCAGATTTATATATAGCTCCCATATATATTTTCGTCCGATTTTATGTAAATGACGTACCGAAGTCCCTATATATCTTTCGATTTGTACGAAATTTGGCATAGCTTACTGAATTGAGTTAGAATGATGTGTGTTAAGTGTCATGAAAATCGGCTCAGATTTATATATAGCTCCCATATATATTTTCGTCCGATTTAAGGTAGATGGTGCACTAAAGTCCCTATATATATTTCGATTTGCACGAAATTTGGCGTAGCGTACTGAATCTAGTCTAGAATGACGTGCGCCACGTTTCGTGAAAATCTGTTCAGATTTAGATATAGTTCCGATATATATTTTCATCCGATTTAAGGTAGATGGTGCACCAAAGTCCCTATATATCTTTGATTTGTACGAAATTTGTCTAGAATGATGTGTGTTAAGTTTATTGAAAATCGGTTCAGATTTAGATATAGCTCCCATATATATTTTCATCCGAATTTATGTAAATGGTGTACCGAAGTGTCTATATATCCAAAATTTGACAAAGCGCGATAAATTAGGTCTAGAATGATGTGTGTTAAGTTTCCAGAAAATCGGTTCATATTTGGATATAGCTCCCATATATATTTTCGTCCAATTTCATTTAAATGGTGCACCAAAGTCCCTATACATCCTTCCATTTGCACGCAATTTGTCTCATTCTCTATCTATACAATGTTGATCTATGTCAGTTAACATTTAAATCTAGATCACATATTTTAGTTCATCCAATTTCATGTCAATGGTCCTTCGAAAATATGATGTCTGTTAGAATACATCTGTTGGATATGGTGAAGGGAATTATATAGTCGGTCCCGTCCAACCTTACGACTTTCCTTACTGGTATTAATTACCTTTACTAAACCTTTTCACATTTCATTTCATATCTTCAAATTCTTTATCCTCTAATTGTGACTTCTAATTATTGGTTTCTTATTCCTGATTACTTCGTGCAAATTTTAAACTTCACAACTAAATCGTGATTTTTCACAGAATCTCTCATTTTCAATCCTTCGTATTAATAAAACTAAGTTTGCATTTATAAATTTTACTGCTTACTTTACATTTTTTGTCATTAGAGGAAATAATTGTGTTCCACACAATTTGGGTCTATTGCATGCCATTCACCTGATTTCTTCGTCACTTATTCTCAAGATTTATGATTGTCAGCGGCAGTAATTGTCCATTGTTTGTTTTATGCTGCAAGAAACCAAAAAACATAATGACTGACAATTATATTTTACATACCGACATATATTTCACACTTTTATGCATTTTGTGAATACTGTAGATTTAAATGATAGTTAGGAGAAATTAAAATCGAAGGAAAAAATTAAAAAAAAAAAAAATACTCAAATAAATTGAGAAGAAATATGCAAGTGATTTAAATGTGCATGGCAAATTTTGAGGCTGAAAGAAGTTACTTCCGCAGGACTATGGATGTTTAACTCAAAAAATGTAAAATTTCCTTGGAAAAAGATTTCCATGGGAAAAAATCTACAGTTTCTACTTGGTTTTTTCATCTAATTCTTGGCCTTCCCCTTCTACGGGAACCATCAGTAGGCCCGTTTTTATATGCCTTTTGAGCTGGGGCATTCTCATTCATCCGCACAACATGGCCTAGCCACCGTATCCGCTGCAGCTCAATACGACTGACTATGTCGATGTCCGCGTATAAATTGTAGAGCTCGTGGTTCATTCGACGCCGATATTTACCGTCGACGCAGATTGGCCCGTAGATCTTTCGGAGAATTTTTCTTTTAAACACCCCAAGAGCTTTCTCATCTGCTTGCGCAAGTTGCC